>NC_069503.1:629534526-629747026 GCF_027579735.1 Bombina bombina | reverse complement strand
TTCTGTGAAAAAAGAAGAACAGAAAGAGTAGAGATTTGTCCTATCAAAGAACTGAAGACAAAACCTTATCCAAACCAACCTGAAAAAAATTATTAAAAAAATTCTATGAATTTTAAAAGAATGCCAAGAAAAGTAGATCTTCCAGACTCGATAATAAATCTTTCTAGAGAAAGATTTACGAGCCTGAAACATAGTATTAATCAATGAGTCAGAGAAACCTCTATGACTAAAAATCAAGCATTCAATCTCCATCCCTTCAAATTTAATGATTTGAGATCCTGATGGAAAAAATGGGCCTTGAGAAAGAAGGTCTGGTTTAAACGGAAGTGTCCAAGGTTGGAAAATGCCCATCCGAATGAGATCCGCATACCAAAACCTGAGAGGCCATGCTGGAGCCACCAGCAGTACTAACAAATACTCCATAAGAATTTTGGAAATCATTGGAAGAAGAACTAGAGGCGGAAAGATAATTCCAAAGAAATGTCAATGCATACACTACTTCCGCCTGAGGATCCCCGCACCTGAATAGGCCCCTGGGAAGTTCTTTATTCAGATGAGATGCCAACAGATCTATTTCTAGAAATGCTCACATCTGAAAAATTGAAAAACATATCTAGGTATGAGAGACCATTCTCCCGGATGTAAAGCTTGATTAACAGAGATAATCCGCTTCCCAAATATCTATACCTGGGGAAAAAAACACAGAATTTAGATAGGAGCTGGATTTAGCCCAAGCTAATATCCGACACACTTCTGTCACAGCCTAAGGACTGATAGTCCCACCCTGATGATTGACATACACCATAGTTGTGATATTGTCTGAAAAACAATAAACGTATCTTCTTCAAAAAGAAACTAACTGAAAAACTCTGAGAATGCACAGAGTTCTAAAATATCAAATGGTAATCTCGCCTCCTGAGCTTTCCAAACCCCTTGTGCTGACAGAGATCCTCAGACAGCCTCCCAACCAAAAAGACTCACATCTGTAGAGATCATGGTCCAGGTTGAAAGAAACGAAGAGACCTGTATAACTAAATGATGGTGATCTTAACCACCAAATCAAGATAGATAAATATTAGGATTTGAAGATTTAAAATGTGAAATCCTAGAATCCCTGCACCATAATTCAGCATAAAAAACTGGAAAGGTTCTTTCTATAGAAAATGAGCAGAGGGAAATGAATCCAATGCTGTGGTCATAAGACCTAAAACTTCTATGCATGTATAGCAACTGAAGGAAATAAAAGAGACTAAAGGTACCGACAGACGGAACAATAAAATTGTCCCTTGTCTGATAGAGACAAAGACAGTGACACAAACTATCTGGAAACCTAAAAAAGGTGACCCTTGTGTGAGGAATCAAGAGCTTTTGAAAAAAAGATCCTCTAACTATGTCCTAGAAGAACAAAGTGAATCATATGAGAATCCGCATCCTCAGAAAATAATCTGAATGAAAACAGAAAAATGAAAATATGCATTTATTGTATCTAATGAAAACAAATAATGCTATCACTGACCAAAAAAAGGCAGAATAGTTTGAATAAAACTCCAAAACCCAGTTCCTAAAAATGGAACTGGAAGAAATACCCCAGAAGATTCCAGATCTGAGCAGCGCTAGAACCCCACGGGTGATCAGCCATGCTTCAACAGTACCCAAAATATATAGGACCGAAACACACTTAAATAAAGTGTTAGCCTTACTGGAATAGCTGGAATATAATAGAGAAAAAAAGACTTCTCACAGACGGTTTATTCTGAACTTATTCTGTACCCAAAATCAAAGAAATTTGGACCGAATAGAACCAAATAAATTTAAAAAAAAGTCTTAACCTGCCCCTTACCAGCCGAGCTGGAATACGGCACGAACATCGCAATTTTAAGGAGCTGATTTCGAACTGAAAAATTTCCAATTAAAAACATGTTACTTGGGAAAGAATTCAGGAATTTGTTCCTTAATAAGAACAACCAAACTAATATAAGCTTAAAGTTTTAGTCTTAGAACTTAATCTTGAAGCCCAGAGTAACAGTTTAAGAATTGAATCCAATTATAAAACAAATGAATGATTATCTTAGAACAAAAGAAATATGGATTTTTAGAAATCACAAAATTCTTCTAGCTAAAACAGCTAAAGACATAGATTAAACCTCATTTGCGAAAATATTCAATAAAATGAAGACACAAATGAAATTATTAGGATGATAGTCCAGAAAAAGGACCAGTCAACACACTGGACTTGCATAATCAATAAATGCAAAACAACAAGACAAATGCCACAGCACCTAGTCTAGTAAATGTTGTCCCTTTAACAATGCTAAAATAAATCATAATCTGATACTTGATCTTAACGTAAACAGAAAAAATGAAGCAATTGCAACATCATCCAAATAAATCACAGGTCCAAGAAAAGTACCTGAAACTAAATAATTTTCCATAAATAAGATACAACCATCTAAAGGAAAATAAATACTATTTTGCTATAGAAACAATAGCATAATTAGTAGAAGTAGAGATAGCCCCAATAAATTGGAGAACCCTCCAAACTGAATTTAACTGCCGGCAAAGAATATAGTTTAAAACCTTTGAAGAAGGAATAAAAGAAAATTCTCAGCCTATTCCATTCCCTAGTATGAGGAACTGGAAAAAATCCTCTGAAAACACAGAAGAATAAATAAGCAGAAATAAAATGTTAGCTAGTCTTGAAAAAGAACTAGTTACCTTAAAATCCAAAATAATCAACACCTTTTCAACAAAGAACAAATGTACTTTAATAATAAAAAAATAAAAAAGTAGATTTGTTAGTGTCAATATCTGATGAAGAAAATTCTGAATGAGAAAAAAAAAATCATCAGAGAAGGATAAATTAGTATATTGATGGTCATTTGAAACTTCAATAATTAAAAAAGAAGTTTGAAAAAAACCTAAAATTTTTTAATAGAAGGCACGAAGTCAGACAAAGCCTTTAAAATAGAATCAGAAAAATATTCTTATAAATCTTCTAAGTATTTCTTGTACATAAGATGTAAAAAGAATAGCAATATATAAAGCATAAATTCTAATGGATTCTGCATATAAAAGTTTAACATGAAACTTATAACAAACCATAGCTAAAGATAAACATTCATAACATTGAAAATAAATGAACTTAGCTTTGGTAGGACTGAACCCAGTCAACGGAATCCCTTAGTACGTTTTGAAACAGGAACAGTGAAATCTTGCAATATGTAATAGAAAAAAACAAAATTAAAAGCAAAATGATCAAATTCCTTAAATGACAGTTTCAGGAATGGGAAAAAATGCAAAATAATAAGCTTCTAGAAACCAGAAGCAATAAAAAAGTGAGGTTTAAATAATGTGAGGAAAAAAGTGGAACAAAAAAGATGCCCACATTTTTAGGCGCCAAATACGACGCCCACATTATTGGCGCCAAATACAACGCCCATATACTTGGCGACAAATATGACACCACATCCTCTGACACCGAAACCGACGCCCACATTTTTTGGCGCACAAAAAATGTCTGAATACGCATGCGTCAAAACATGACGTTAACAGAATACAACTTCCGGCGTCAACTACGGCGCCGGAAATGACAAATTTTTGCGCCAAAAAAGTCTGCGCCAAAAATGACGCAAATAAAAAGAAACATTTTCTGCCCCCGCGAGCCTAACAGCACGCAGGAAAAAATGGTCAATTGAAAATTTTCAAGGTAAATAAAAAATAATTTTAAATGCATTATCCCAAATAATGAAACTGACAGTCTGAATTTAAAGGAATACTGATTATCCTGAATCAAGGCAAATATAAGTTTATAGACATATATTTAGAACTTTACATATAAAGTGCCCAACCATAGCTTTGAGTGTCATAAATAGAAATAAGATTTACTTACCCCAAGACACTCATCTACATATAGAAGATAGCCAAACCAGTACTGAAACGAGAATCAGTAGAAGTAATGGTATATAAGAGTATATCGTCGATCTGAAAAGGGAGGTAGGAGAAGAAATCTCTACGACCGATAACAGAGAACCTATGAAATAGATCCCGTAGAAGGAGACCATGGTATTCAAATAGGCAATACTCTCATCACATCCCTCTGACATTCACTGCACTCTGAGAGGAAAACCGGGCTCCAGCCTGCTGCGAAGCGCATATCAACGAAGAATCTAGCACAAACTTACTTCACCACCTCCACGGGAGGCAAAGTTTGTAAAACTGAATTGTGGGTGTGGTGAGGGGTGTATTTATAGGCATTTTAAGGTTTGGGAAACTTTGCCCCTCCTGGTAGGAATGTATATCCCATACGTCACTAGCTCATGGACTCTTGCTAATTACATGAAATAAATATATATATATACACATACACACACGTGTGTGTGTGTGTGTGTGTGTGTGTGTGTGTGTGTGTGTGTGTGTGTGTGTGTATGTGTGTGTATGTATATATATATATAACATAATTTATGTAAGAACTTACCTGATAAATTCATTTCTTTCATATTAGCAAGAGTCCATGAGCTAGTGACGTATGGGATATACATTCCTACCAGGAGGGGCAAAGTTTCCCAAACCTTAAAATGCCTATAAATACACCCCTCACCACACCCACAATTCAGTTTAACGAATAGCCAAGAAGTGGGGTGATAAGAAAAAAGTGCGAAAGCATATAAAATAAGGAATTGGAATAATTGTGCTTTATACAAAAAAATCATAACCACCACAAAAAAGGGCGGGCCTCATGGACTCTTGCTAATATGAAAGAAATGAATTTATCAGGTAAGTTCTTACATAAATTATGTTTTCTTTCATGTAATTAGCAAGAGTCCATGAGCTAGTGACGTATGGGATAATGACTACCCAAGATGTGGATCTTTCCACACAAGAGTCACTAGAGAAGGAGGGATAAAATAAAGACAGCCAATTCCTGCTGAAAATAATCCACACCCAAAATAAAGTTTAATGAAAAACATAAGCAGAAGATTCAAACTGAAACCGCTGCCTGAAGTACTTTTCTACCAAAAACTGCTTCAGAAGAAGAAAATACATCAAAATGGTAGAATTTGGTAAAAGTATGCAAAGAGGACCAAGTTGCCGCTTTGCAAATCTGATCAACCGAAACTTCATTCCTAAACGCCCAGGAAGTAGAAACTGACCTAGTAGAATGAGCTGTAATCCTCTGAGGCGGAGTTTTACCCGACTCAACATAGGCAAGATGAATTAAAGATTTCAACCAAGATGCCAAAGAAATGGCAGAAGTTTTCTGGCCTTTCTAGAACCGGAAAAGATAACAAATAAACTAGAAGTCTTTCGGAAAGACTTAGTAGCTTCAACATAATATTTCAAAGCTCTAACAATATCCAAAGAATGCAACGATTTCTCCTTAGAATTCTTAGGATTAGGACATAATGAAGGAACCACAATGTCTCTACTAATGTTGTTGGAATTCACAACTTAGGTAAAAATTCAAAAGAAGTTCGCAACACCGCCTTATCCTGATGAAAAATCAGAAAAGGAGACTCACAAGAAAGAGCAGATAATTCAGAAACTCTTCTGGCAGAAGAGATGGCCAAAAGGAACAAAACTTTCCAAGAAAGTAATTTAATGTCCAATGAATGCATAGGTTCAAATGGAGGAGCTTGAAGAGCCCCCAGAACCAAATTCAAACTCCAAGGAGGAGAAATTGACTTAATGACAGGCTTTATACGAACCAAAGTTTGTACAAAACAATGAATATCAGGAAGAATAGCAATCTTTCTGTGAAAAAGAACAGAAAGAGCAGAGATTTGTCCTTTCAAGGAACTTGCGGACAAACCCTTATCTAAACCATCCTGAAGAAACTGTAATATTCTCGGTATTCTAAAAGAATGCCAAGAAAAATTATGAGAAAGACACCAAGAAATATAAGTCTTCCAGACTCTATAATATATCTCTCTGGATACAGATTTACGAGCCTGAAACATAGTATTAATCACAGAGTCAGAGAAACCTCTTTGACCAAGAATCAAGCGTTCAATCTCCATACCTTTAAATTTAAGGATTTCAGATCCTGATGGAAAAAAGGACCTTGAGACAGAAGGTCTGGTCTTAACGGAAGAGTCCACGGTTGGCAAGAGGCCATCCGGACAAGATCCGCATACCAAAACCTGTGAGGCCATGCCGGAGCTACCAGCAGAACAAACGAGCATTCCTTCAGAATCTTGGAGATTACTCTTGGAAGAAGAACTAGAGGCGGAAAGATATAGGCAGGATGATACTTCCAAGGAAGTGATAATGCATCCACTGCCTCCGCCTGAGGATCCCGGGATCTGGACAGATACCTGGGAAGTTTCTTGTTTAGATGAGAAGCCATCAGATCTATTTCTGGAAGTTCCCACATTTGAATAATCTGAAGAAATACCTCTGGGTGAAGAGACCATTCGCCCGGATGCAACGTTTGGCGACTGAGATAATCCGCTTTCCAATTGTCCATACCTGGGATATGAACCGCAGAGATTAGACAGGAGCTGGATTCCGCCCAAACCAAAATTCGAGATACTTCTTTCATAGCCAGAGGACTGTGAGTCCCTCCTTGATGATTGATGTATGCCACAGTTGTGACATTGTCTATCTGAAAACAAATGAACAACTCTCTCTTCAGAAGAGGCCAAGACTGAAGAGCTCTGAAAATTGCACGGAGTTCCAAAATATTGATCGGAAATCTCACCTCCTGAGATTCCCAAACCCCTTGTGCCGTCAGATACCCCCACACAGCTCCCCAACCTGTAAGACTTGCATCTGTTGAGATTATAGTCCAGGTCGGAAGAACAAGAAGCCCCCTGAACTAAACGATGGTGATCTGTCCACCATGTCAGAGAGTGTCGTAAAATTGGTTTAAAGATATTAATTGAGATATCTTTGAGTAATCCCTGCACCATTGGTTCAGCATACAGAGCTGAAGAGGTCGCATGTGAAAACGAGCAAAGGAGATCGCATCTGATGCGGCAGTCCTAAGACCCAACATTTCCATGCATAAGGCTACCAAAGGGAATGATTGTGACTGAAGGTTTTGACAAGCTGATATCAATGTTAAACTTCTCTTGTCTGACAAGGACAGAGTCATAGACACTGAATCTATCTAGAAACCTAAAAAGGTTACCCTTGTCTGAGGAATCAATGAATTGATTGGTAAATTGATCCTCCAACCATGAACTTGAAGAAACAACACAAGTCGATTCGTATGAGATTCTTCGAAAATGAGAAGACTGAGCAAGTACCAAGATATCGTCCAAATAAGGAAATACCAAAACCCTGTTCTCTGATTACAGAAAGAAGGGCACCGAGAACCTTTGAAAAAAATTCTTGGAACTGAGGCTAGGCCAAACGGTAGAGCCAAAAAACTGGTAATGCTTGTCTAAAAAGAGAATCTCAGACACTAAAAGTGATCTGGATGAATCGGAATATGCATATACACATCCTGTAAATCTATTGTAGACATATAATGCCCTTGCTAAACAAAAAGGCAGGATAGTCCTACAGTAACCATCTTGAATGTTGGTATCCTAACATAACGATTCAATAATGATAGATCCGGAACTGGTCTGAAGGAATTGACCTTCTTTGGTACAATGAAGAGATAAAATAAAACCCCAGCCCCTGTTCCAGAACTGGAACTGGCATAAATACTCCAGCCAACTCTAGATCTGAAACACATTTCAGAAATGCTGAGCCTTTGCTGTGTTAACTGGGACACGGGAAAGAAAAAAATCTCTTAGCAGGAGGCCTTAACTTGAAGCCAATTCTGTACCTTTCTGAAACAATGTTCTGAAACCAGAGATTGAGAACGGAATTGATCCAAATTTCTTTGAAGAAAACGTAATCTGCCCCATACCAGCTGAGCTGGAATAAGGGCCGCACCTTCATAGGTACTTAGGAGCTGGCTATAGGTTTCTATAAGGCTTGGATATATTCCAAACTGGAAATAGTTTCCAAACTGATACCGCTCCTGAGGATGAAGGATCAGGCTTTTGTTCCTTGTTGTGAGGAAAGGAACGAAAATGATTATTTACCCTGGAAAGAAAGGGAAAGCAAAGTTGACTTAGAAGACATATCAGCATTCCAAGTTTAATCCATAAAGCTTTTCTAGCTAAAATAGCTAGAGACATATACCTGACATCAACTCTAATGATATCAAAAGATGGTATCACCAATAAAATTATTAGCATGTTATAGAATAATAATAATGCTATAAAATTATGATCTGTTACTTGTTGCGCTAAAGCTTCTAACCAAAAAGTTGAAGCTGCAGCAACATCCGCTAAAAATATAGCAGGTCTAAGAAGATTACCTGAACATAAGTAAGCTTTTCTTAGAAAGGATTCAATTTTCCTATCTAAAGGATCCTTAAATGAAGTACTATCTGCCGTAGGAATAGTAGTACATTAGCAGGAGTAGAGACAGCCCCATAACCTTAGGGATTTTTGTCCCAAAAAACTCTAATCTGTCAGATGGCACAGGATATAATTGCTTAAACGTCTAGAAGGAGTAAATAAATTACCCAAATTATTCCATTCCCTGGAAATTACTTCAGAAATAGCATCAGGGAGATAACACTTCTGGAATAACTACAGGAGATTTAAAAACCTTATTTAAACGTTTACATTTAGTATCAAGAGGACCAGAATCCTCTATTTCTAATGCAAATAATACTTCTTTAAGTAAAGAACGAATAAATTCCATCTTGAACAAATACAAAGATTTATCAGCATCAACCTCTGAGACAGAAACCTCTGAACCAGAAGAACCATTATCAGTATCAGAATGATGATGTTCATTTAAAAATTCATCTGAAAAAAGAGAAGTTTTAAAAGACTTTTATGTATACTAGAAGGAGAAATAACAGACATAGCCTTCTTAATGGATTTAAAAAATAAAATCTCTTATGTTATCAGGAACACTCTGAAAATTAGATGTTGACGGAACAGCAACAGGTAATATAACAGTACTAAAGGAAATTTTATCTGCATTAATAAGTTTGACATGACATGCAATACAAACAACAGCTGGAGAAACAGATACCAAAAGTTTATAGCAGATACACTTAGCTTGGTAGCTCCAGCACTGGGCAGTGATTTTCCTGAAGTATCTTCTGACTCAGTTGCAACGTGGAACATCTTGCAATATGTAAAAGAAAAAAACAACATATAAAGCAAAATTGATCAAATTCCTTAAATGACAGTTTCAGGAATGGGAAAAAAATGCCAGTGAACAAGCTTCTAGCAACCAGAAGCAATAAATAATGTGACTTAAATAATGTGGAGACAAAAGTGACGCCCATATTTTTTAGCGCCAAAAAAGACGCCCACATTATTTGGCGCCTAAATGCTTTTGGCGCCAAAAATGACGCCACATCCGGAACGCCGACATTTTTGACGCAAAAAACGTCAAAAAATGACGCAACTTCCGGCGACACGTATGACGCCGGAAACAGAAAAAAAAATTTTGCGCCAAAAAAGTCCGCGCCAAGAATGACGCAATAAAATGAAGCATTTTCTGCCCCCGCGAGCCTAACAGCCCACAGGGAAAAAGTCAAATTTTTTAAGGTAAGAAAAAATGATTGAAACAAATGCATTTATCCCAAATATGAAACTGACTGTCTGAAAAATAAGGAATGTTGAACATTCTGAGTCAAGGCAAATAAATGTTTGAATACATATATTTAGAACTTTATAAACAAAGTGCCCAACCATAGCTTAGAGTGTCACAGAAAATAAGATTTACTTACCCCAGGACACTCATCTACATGTTTGTAGAAAGCCAAACCAGTACTGAAACGAGAATCAGCAGAGGTAATGGTATATATAAGAGTATATCGTCGATCTGAAAAGGGAGGTAAGAGATGAATCTCTACGACCGATAACAGAGAACCTATGAAATAGACCCCGTAGAAGGAGATCACTGCATTCAAATAGGCAATACTCTCCTCACATCCCTCTGACATTCACTGCACGCTGAGAGGAAAACCGGGCTCCAACTTGCTGCGGAGCGCATATCAACGTAGAATCTAGCACAAACTTACTTCACCACCTCCATCGGAGGCAAAGTTTGTAAAACTGAATTGTGGGTGTGGTGAGGGGTGTATTTATAGGCATTTTAAGGTTTGGGAAACTTTGCCCCTCCTGGTAGGAATGTATATCCCATACGTCACTAGCTCATGGACTCTTGCTAATTACATGAAAGAAATATATATATATATATAAATATATATATATATATACACACACACACACACATACACACACAGTATAATTTCTGACTTTTGGTTTACAGTGTCATCTCTCTAAATAATACTTACAGTGTTCACTTGACGTATTTCTTTCTGAAACTCATCCCATTCTTTATCCATCTGATCTTTAGGTGCATCAACTTTTCGAATCTTAAAAGTGAAAACAAATTATTTCCCTGCTTTACTAGTATAGCAGACATGTAATGATATTCTTTTTGTACATACAATAGAAGAAATGTACTGGAGGTTAAAGGTTAAAAATATTTGCTGCATCTATTAAAGGAAGTATTTTACTGACCACTCAGGAAAATAATTCCAGTTTTATTGCATCTCAGTCTCTGCCAAAGGCAAATGGCTCTTTACAGTTATTTTAATTAGCTCAATGTGCATTGTTGCAGATTTATTTATAGCTTTCCATAAAGCATCCCAAGCTAGTCGTATACAGAATTACACCCTGTCTTGTAAGAAAAGCTATGACTCGTGACTAGCACCATATGTTACTTTTGAGGAAATCATCCAAAAAAACCAGCATAGAACTTAAAATAAATGGATAACTTCTGTTCTAAACATACAGAAAATTCAATATCTGAAAGCAGAACTCGGCGAATGTAAAAATTAACAAGTTTATGGTACCTTTGCGTCAATTTCTGGGTCATCAAAAAATCCCTCAGGCAATGCTTCAGCAGTGTTTTCTTTCCTGTAAAAGAACAAGACAAATGAAACCCGACAGCTAAATCAAAGTGCTTCAGTCCAGCAGCTGCACCATAGATAACCCCTTGAAGTGCCACATTATCACAAAATGATATATATATATATATATATATATATATACACACACACACACACATATACACGTTTTGCGCCGGTTCAGATCAACGCCCTTTATTTTCAGTCATGTGACTGCTATTGAAAAGCACTAAGAAGCAGCACATTGATTAAAATAAGGGCAGGCCAGTAGGTGGAGCTGTTTGATTGTGTTGCAGCAAAGATATGCAAGCTAAGCAGGCTGAAATTAATCAGTGTGAACAGATCAGACCTGAGCGATCGAGCAGCTTTCAAAGCAACAAGATCTAGCAGCTGTGAGGGTAACTTCCCTTTCTTCTTCTATACCAGCTGCTTGAGGTGAGGTGCCTATAAATTAGTCCAGACTGGAATGCATAGAATAGCTGCAGACCCGATATTAGCTAAAAGTGTATACTACTGTTTCATTGCAGAGACCTTTTTGTAGAAAAATGCAAGTAAAAAAATGTTTTTGTTCATTAAATTTAGTTTGATGATGCATTATGTGTTGTATGATTATGTGATACTGTTTATAATGCTGTTTAGCATTTATAGTTTTTATTTCAAAGCTTTAAAAATAATGTATTATAGGTTACTTATGTCAATTTTGAGAGGGGCCTGGAACTTAACTCACTCACTTCCCATTGACTGACATTGTAAACTTGGTTTCAATTTACAACGGTTTCTATTTACAATCATTCCTTCTGGAACCTAACCCCGGCATAAATTGTGGGCTATCTGTAAACATTTTCGTGGATGAATATCGGGCACCATTGTTCCCCTGATCAAAGACCCCTTCTCTCTAAGTGGTCAGAAGTTGTGCCTTATCAACAGAATGAAGAAGTGGCCAGGGACAAAGGAACTTCCGCACTGTTACTGAAGAGGGAGTGGGAGGCATCGCCGCTTATAAGCCACACAGAGGGCATGAGACCTCATTTTGCAAAGATGGGAACTTCCTCTTTACAATATGGGGTTTCATATAACTGTAGACGACAGCTAAAAATGGCAAACAATTACCAAATGTATTTACTGTATGAGGGGATATTAGCTCCAAAGGCACCCTATCATCTAAAGACAGTATACAAAACCACTCGTACGAAACAAGGGATTACACCGTTTCAAATAAGGGGCTTCATATCCCTTTATATAGCAAAGGTTTGCTACTGGAATGGCATTCACATACTAGTTATATGGGCTCTAAAAGGGAACCTTCCATACTCATAAACATGGGCAATTGAACTGTTTTTGAAAAGAAGGCCACATATGCTCAAGTGCTTACCATGGTAGCCGTAATCACGACAGGACTATATGTATATGAAACAAAACCATGATAGGCTCTAATATGATTCACTACATTCTTCTGCACTATTTTATAAAACTACTCTGAAAGGTGCTGCATCCACAATTTTATGTTTCAGATTGAAACATTTAAAAAATATATTCCAGAAATCATTACCTCTTAACAAAGAGTGCTAAGGTTCCATATTATGTTAACAGTAAACTTTCGTCCTGCAAGGTAATCATTTTAGTCTATAGAAGCCTTAAAAGGGACATGAAGCCCAACTTTTTCAGATAGAGCATACAATTTAAACAACTATTAAATTGACTTCTATTATCTAATTTGCAAGGATATTTTTGGTTTATATTAGCAGAAATAGCAGAATAGCAGCAAAAAAAAACAAAAAACTTGCAAGGATAGTGTCTACAAGCATGCACTGGAAATTTTAAAAACAAAATGGAAAAATCAAGCCCCATAGAAAGGCCAGCGAGTCCTTAAATGGTTAAAGTGGCTCAAGGAGCTACCAAAGGCTACAAAAATATTTAGCAAATATTTAAAAGGGACAGTCTAGACCCAATGCATAATTTTGATTACTTATTGTTACATACCAGAGAAGCATCCTGCAACTGGTCCCACATCTATAAGCTTGTAAGCGTACATGAAACATTTAAATATTCATCATTTGTTTGGAGCCGAAAATGGTCTCCAAGCTCCGCCCACCTATTGCGTGTACAGTTTAGTATATTAAGTTTCTCCAATCACGATCGACTCGTGAATACATTTTCCTACTTGCACACACTGATTTGTGCATGTGCAACTTGAAATGGCTAACTGAAAAATATTAAACGTGAACCGCTAAATTGTCATACAAGAAAACAGCTAACTAAAACAAGAAGAAAGCTGAGGGCGGAGCTTGTCAGCCATTTTCATGTACTTCTTACAAGCTTATATAGGATGTGCAATATGTTGCAAGATGCTTGTATGGTATGTAACAATAATTAATAAAGAATAAGCATTGGGTCTAGACTGTCTCTATAAATTGAATGTCAACTTTAGCTGAATGCAATTAGAGTAATGATGTATCAACATGTACCAAGCTCAACCACTAATTTTTTTTTATTTTTTTTTTTAAATGTATACTTTGGTTATAATTTAGTTACCACAAATCTATCCGTTCGAAGCCGGACTCCTCCTACTTCCTGTATTTGAACACTGTGACGTATAGAGTGGTCCCACCCGCACTATACATATACCTAAAGCGCGCACCCGTGGGGATTTTACAAAGATTAGAATCCGATCCAATAAATCTGCGTATGCATTTGAAAAAATAAGATCATATTATGCGCACACGTAAAAGCCAGCAACACTCAATCTATCGTTTTCTCCCGGAAGAAGTAAATCAGTTGTTTAGAGCATGGGCCTCACGTGGATGCGCATCACTTCTTAAGATGGATATTATCCCCTAACGCATGCGCAGGAGAAGCGCATGACGTAAAAAAAAGGGGTTGAACGCCCCAGGGGGGAAAAGTTTATTGGAAATCCCGGTTGTCAATCAAGCTTACAAAGTGGGACAAAATGGCGGGCGGAGGAATCAAGCAACAAAATTGCATCTAAAAAAGGTAAATATGTGATTTTATAAATAAGAATATAAAAAAACGATGAATTAAAGTCACCATGATTTTGGAAGATTTTTGCGCGTGCAATTTCTGTCCGAGGACTGGATTCTGATTTGCTTATCAGTTGAAGAAGAAGGCAGCTACGTAATGGTGGGGGGAGTCCGGCATCCATATTTACCGGGTATTAGAGTAGTTAGCGCCGCTGATTAGGCCAGAAGCAAGGCGGCAAGGCAGGAGGGGTATAGTGTAGGCGGACCTCCGTTTTGTTATTTTCAATATTAAAACATGTTAAAGTAAGTGTTGACTGTCCCTTTAAGTATAACTACATAATTTAAGTTGTTAGCCTCTATTTATATTCTGTTTAGGAATTACCATTGTTTTAATGGTAATTTATCCGACAAAAACATTCGGTTTAATTTACCTTTCTACCACCTTTTCTTGTATGTCTGGCTTCAATATAGACCCCGAATGAGAAACCTGAGTAACAGGTGTTTTGTTGTCGAAGAAATCTTTAAGAAAAAGACAAATGAGTAAAAATTAGTTTGTGTGGCATGATACTTTTTACTATTTCTCTTTAATTTCTCTAACTAGGCCCTTTATACAAAGGTAAAAGTTCAATGAAATAAAATGCTGCTAGGGTCAAAATGTTGCATTAAGCTTAGACTCTTTACAGCAGCTTCTACCTAGTAGCCAAACAAATACCCCTTTCCCCTAAACTTATCTTAACTTCATTGCTGGCCATGCCATTTTAGTGTTCAATGAAATGATGTGGTTGTCAGAATGATCATGCTGTAATGAACACCTTTTTAGGTAGCACAGCTCGAGCATAATACTGACAAGTCATGGTTTGCCAAATCTAGGGGGCAAAGTTCCTTCCATTATTCCTAAATGTGGCTGGCTCCCTGGTTTTATATTCATTTGTCAACATTTGTATAAAATCATACTTTTCACTAAAACAGCATCTGGTTTTTGTCTTTTAAAGATAGGTACGAGTATTTTAAATGTTTTTTATTCCTTTAAAGTGCATATATTATTAGAGAAAATCAACACGAGGCTGTACCTCCCCACCCCCCCAGTATATGAGGGTTATTAAAACCATACGTTATACATGAATGCTTCAAGTCCCTACAACTTAATTATTTTAAAAGGGACATTAAACTGGTAGGAATACCTACAGTAGCACAATTACTACTCACCATGATTTTGTTTTTACAATTGTCCCTGCAGCCCTCTTTAAAGCCATTCTCTTATTTTGACCTATTACAAGTGCTGGTTAGTGAAGCTCTGCCTCTTCACACTGGGTGCCGCCATCTTGGAATTTAAGTATACTCAGTGTGCGAGTATTCACACATCAGTGATATTGTTGTCTTCTTGACAAGCCTTATTGTTCTCTTCAGTTTAGAGTGCACAATAAAGAGAGGGTACATTGCTCTTTATATTTGTTATGTAACTTAACCCCTTAAGGACCGGGCATTTCAGACAAAAACTTCCCTAAAAGACCAGAGCATTTTTAGCATTTTTGCCATCACTACATTTAAACAGAAATAGGTAAATATAAAAAGGCTCTATCAAAACTATATATATATTTTTTTAGTAGACAACCCAAAGTATTGATCTAGGCCCATTTTGGTATATTTCATGCCACCATATAAAACATTTTTAGGTTTCTCACTGAAATTATTTACAAACAGCTTGTGCAATTATGGCACAAATGGTTGTAAATGCTTCTCTGGGATCCCCTTTGTTCAGAAATAGCAGACATATATGCTTTGGCATTGCTTTTTGGTAATTAGGACGCTAAATGCCGCTGCGCATCACACTTGTATTATGCCCAGCAGTGAAGGGGTTAATTAGGTAGCTTGTAGGGTTCGCTTTAGTGTAGAGACCAGCCTCCCACCTTACACATCCCACCCCCTGATCCCTCCCTGACCCCCCTCAAACAGTCCTATTCCCTCCCCCACCTTACAATTGTCACCGTCATCTTAAGTACTGGCAGAAAGTCTGCCAGTATATAAAAAAAAAAAAAAAAAAAACCTCCCTGATCCCCCCCAAAAAATTCTCTAACTCTCCCCTCTTTACCTATTTGCCACCATCTTAGGTACTGGCAGCTGTCTGCCAGTACCAAGTTTGCTGCAAATGTCGCTATTTTTTAAAAAAATATATAACACCATTTTTTTTCTGTAGTGTAGCTGCCCCCCTCAATACCCTACCACCCTCCCAAATCCCTTTATGGCGACGATCCCACTGTGGATCCCCATCATTGCCCCTACCTCCCTCCTTCCCCCTTTATTTTTTTTTATTATTTTAGTGTGGCTGAGCGGTCCCGTTCCACTCCCGCCCTCCTCCAGCGATGTGCCGCCCACCCACCTATCTCATTGTGCTACCACCCACCAATGATCGGCACCACCGCTGTGCGATGCAGAGAGGGCCACAGAGTACATCGCTGGTCCTTAAGGGCATAACGACCAGCATCATACAGGGTACGAAGCTGGTCATTAAGGGGTTAAAAACGGTGTAAAAACCTGTGAATATGTAAAGCTTATGTTTTCTGTTGTGTAAAATAACCCAAAGTAAAAAGAGGGAATAATAATTTACTACGCTAGAAAAGATACAGCAAATAAAACCGGCAGATTAGGGAAATTTTCCCTCTATTTCCCAAATACAAGATATATAAACAAATCAAAAATAGTGTATTCTAGGATACACTAAATGCAGTGCTGCGGCGCTCTGTAAAGAGCTTAATAAAGAGCTGCCGAAACGCGTTGCTCTTTTATTTGTCCCTGATCGGCTTCCGTAGCCACAAAGATTGTGTCTAAGACTACACACCTGAGTTCTGAAACTGAACAATCCAAGCTGCTACAAAGTAGCGATATCCTTCTGAAAGACTGTCTGCATGGTAACGGCTTTCTACGTCTCCTGTTTGGATACTTTTATGGCGTGAAGCCACAAAGATTTCATAAAAGATCCTCACCAACTGCATTTGAGGTCAACACGCTACACGGTAGCAGTACATTCCTAGGATATCTGTTTCATGCTGAGCAACCTATATGAGGACACAAGACACCATCCCGGTGTAAGTAAGCATTAATACCTTTAAAATTGCAATTTATACTTGGTGACAAGGATTTCCTGTCTCATTGCAGGAATCCCGGATTCTCTGTGCAGCGTTTTACGAAATCAGCTGCTCTAAATAAGCCTCTTGGTTTATATTTTCAGCAAGGAACTGCTTTGAGCTTATTTGTCCACAAAAGACTTTTATATATGGTTTTATATGAGTGTTTGTACATTGTTTTTAGAATATATGATTGTATTTTGCATTTTGTGCGCATAGCCGTATACTGCTCTTATTAAGCTCTTTACAGAGTGCCGCAGCACTGAATTTAGTGTATCCTAGAATACACTATTTTTGATTTGTTTATATATTCTAAAATAACCCAAAGTGCAAGGTACAGCAGTCAAAAGGCAGTAACACATCACTAATCTGTGAAAGCACACTGCATCTATAACAAGATGCAACAATACGTGAGTTACAAGATGGCCGCGCCCAGTATAAAGATGCAGAGCTTCACCAACGGCTTCTGTAATTATTTAAAGTAAGAGACTGGCTTTAAGGAGAGCTTCAGGGGGAAAAACTCAAAAATTGTAAGTAGTAATCATGTTACAGAAGTTGTAACTAACAGTTTAAATGTCCCTTTACATTCATAATATTAAACAATGTGTATTTTTGTATTAAGCACTGTATTTTGACATGCAGAAACTACATTTAATAATCACTTTAATAAATTGTCTGACAACACAATTCCATTATCTTGAAAAAGTAGCATTGTAGCCAAATTACTGTTTGTCTGCTGTAATCATTACAGTCAGTTTGCTTATGAGCAGCCATTCTTTATTTCACATGATAACACAAAGGTCTAATTTTTAGTAGTTTTTATTGGGGTTATAATAAATAATTATAGACATGAGCAGTTTCTCAGGTATACAGGCCAACATTAAACAAATGACAATAAACAAGTAACCTTGCTTGAAATAAACAAATAAATATATGCAACATTATAATACACAACTATAAAAAAGCCTGGACCTAAGAGTAGAAAAGCCCTTGCTATGAACTTAAAAAGTAAGCAAAAGCTCATTCTCCTTTATTCTCATTAATTAGTACAGTCTAATTAATGGGCAACATAAGGATGAAAGCAATAAAGTTATATTGCTAAGGGTCCTATAAAGGGATCTAATAGGAGAGCATGTACTATGATCAATCTTAAAGGGGTTTAAGCAAGGATAGCAGTTGCATATCATTAAGGGGCTTCCCAGTTATAATAATAAGGACTAGGAGTGAGAGTCAGGAGTACCTTCTTGTATTATTAAACTGTTTTTGACTCATTGTTGCCAATACTAAAATAGGTTATAAGCTTCTCCCCTTAAGATATAGTAAAGTTATTAATGGGTCCCCCCATAAGTTAAAAAGGATTCTATTTGCCCCACTGCCTTGGTCGCAGGCAGCTTGGCTAAAATGTTATTAAAAACTATTCTGAATTAATTGGGAGGGTATAGAGGAAGAGCTAAAAGCAACACATAGAAATTTCATGTGTGTTAGTATTTGTGTAATATAATTAGACGTTTTAATTTTACAGATATTCTTAACCATTAAACAAGCGCTGCAACTTAGAGCCATAACATTTATCACCCCAGAGCCTTGTATAACCGTTTGACTTACAGTATAGAATACTAGAACACTCTAAAAGTTATAAGGAAACAAAGTCTATAATGTAAAATACAAACCAAAGAAAATATAAAGCAAGATAAATCGCTGAGGTTAAAGGAGGGAGTCGCAAGTTGTATATCTGTAAAAGTTCTCATCTCTAGCCCAACTCTCAGATCAAAAATGGTGCTGTGTTTTGGGGAAATAAAATTTGTAGAGTAATTACAAAGAGTTTTCTTCTTTCTTCTAATATGATATCAGAATTACCCTTCTTCGATGATTGGTCATCGACACCAGGCAGTCAAGAGTTCATTCCACCACCATTCATATTTTCCTGCCCTAGCCAAGATGGAGGAAGCATCTATGAAAATATAGGGTTGCAGCACCCCTGGGGTTAAATAATGAACCAGTGCTTCAGAATCAATGTAGCTTAGGAACCTGTAGCTACCGCTCAGGCAAAGACTGCTGTCGCTGCCTTGAAAGAGCTAACTACTGCTAGACTTCCTAGCTGGGTAATTAGCAGCCTGTGCATCCAGCCATGCCTCCTGCTCCTTGGTGGATAGGTGTCCATCTGTTATCTCCATCATCCCCTCTAGTTCTATAGGTTCACAAGCACACTTCACTTCACCAAATCCTGCTCACTCTTAGACACAAGAGTCTTATCGTCCATCTTGAGATCGCATACGGTGTCCCATTCTTTTCTCAAAAAGCAACCCATGAGGTGCAAGAAGTGTTTCTCTAGCAAACGGGTCACTGCATATAGTATATGACTGTATCATTTGTGAATGTAACTAAACTATTTACTCCTTTATAGATCAGTATGTAATATTACAACACATCTTGACTGCTCTACCCAGACTTACCGGTGGGGGTGATTGGGCGAAGGCCACAATCACTCTTGCACCCCGCTGAGGTCTAACCGTTCTAGTATACAGAACTGAGAATAAAGTCTCCAACTTAGATCATGTAGTTCAGCAAGTTGAATTCTGTAGAAATCTAAATAAATTTCTAGTTGATTGTGCCTCAAACTACAGATAAACAGCAGATTTATCTGCATATAAAGATCGGTCTCAAAGTAAGTCAGCCATCTTAGCCTCTGCCTGGAAGCATGCCTCCAAAGATTTTTCGTTTAATAGCTAGTCTTAAAAATAATTTATTTATTTTTTTTAAAAAGGAGTGACTGCACAACACCAAAATACACGAGTTGTCAAGCTCATGAAATTAGTACCTGCTGGTAAACTGTCATTACTTGCTGCTGGGGGAGGAAGTGGAATTTCTGTTGGTTTCTGATGAAATGATGAATCTGATTTGGTACCTTCTTCATTGTCTTCAATATCATCGTCATCATAATCTCCTACCAACAAGCTCAAGCTTGATGTTTTAGCAGTAGTCTGTTTTTTTGATGATTTGTCTTCTTTATCAAAGAACCCTGAAGGTAGCCTGAAACAGTGAAAGTTGTAAAAATAAGTAAATCTAATAAAATGCAGATACAACAATTCCATATACATTTATATACATTCACATTATTGTATCATTATATGACTGCATTAATTATTGTAATTTTGTAATTGAGATATACTAGGGTTTTATGGGAAGCAGAGGCAAAAACGTTTAAAGAATACATATAAAGAGTGCAGAAAATATATTAAAAGGTCAGATTACGCAGCAATATTTGCACAAGAGCACGCTTCCATAGGCTCCAATGGGAGCCTCGTACTGATGTCGTCAGAGACGGCATCAGAACCTAAGCGCAGCGAAGGGGGTAAGTAGCGCATCGATTGTAGCAACTATAAATATGTATATGATTTTTTAATATATATAGCCAAAAACAAGAAGGGGTATATGCACTCTCACCAGCTACCATCAACTGCCAGTGTGCTCTGTGGGGAAATTCATCAGCAAAATTGAAAAAACATAATTTATGCTTACCTGATAAATTCCTTTCTTCTGTTGTGTGATCAGTCCACGGGTCATCATTACTTCTGGGATATAACTCCTCCCCAACAGGAAATGCAAGAGGATTCACCCAGCAGAGCTGCACATAGCTCCTCCCCTCTACGTCAGTCCCAGTCATTCGACCAAGAAACAACGAGAAAGGAGTAACCAAGGGTGAAGTGGTGACTGGAGTATAATTTAAAAGATATTTACCTGCCTTAAAACAGGGCGGGCCGTGGACTGATCACACAACAGAAGAAAGGAATTTATCAGGTAAGCATAAATTATGTTTTCTTCTGTTATGTGTGATCAGTCCACGGGTCATCATTACTTCTGGGATACCAATACCAAAGCAAAAGTACACGGATGACGGGAGGGATAGGCAGGCTCATTATACAGAAGGAACCACTGCCTGAAGAACCTTTCTCCCAAAAATAGCCTCCGAAGAAGCAAAAGTGTCAAATTTATAAAATTTGGAAAAAGTATGAAGCGAAGACCAAGTTGCAGCCTTGCAAATCTGTTCAACAGAGGCCTCATTCTTAAAGGCCCAAGTGGAAGCCACAGCTCTAGTGGAGTGAGCTGTAATTCTTTCAGGAGGCTGCTGTCCAGCAGTCTCATAGGCTAAACGTATTATGCTACGAAGCCAAAAAGAGAGAGAGGTAGCAGAAGCTTTTTGACCTCTCCTCTGTCCAGAGTAAACGACAAACAAGGAAGAAGTTTGGCGAAAATCTTTAGTTGCCTGCAAGTAGAACTTGAGGGCACGAACTACATCCAGATTGTGTAAAAGACGTTCCTTCTTTGAAGAAGGATTTGGACACAAGGATGGGACAACAATCTCTTGATTGATGTTCCTGTTAGTGACTACCTTAGGTAAGAACCCAGGTTTAGTACGCAGAACTACCTTGTCTGAGTGAAAAATCAGATAAGGGGAATCACAATGTAAGGCTGATAACTCAGAGACTCTTCGAGCCGAGGAAATAGCCATTAAAAACAGAACTTTCCAAGATAACATTTTTATATCAATGGAATGAAGGGGTTCAAACGGAACACCCTGTAAAACGTTAAGAACTAAGTTTAAACTCCATGGTGGAGCAACGGCTTTAAACACAGGCTTGATCCTAGCTAAAGCCTGACAAAAGGACTGGACGTCTGGATTTTCTGACAGACGTCTGTGTAACAAGATGGACAGAGCTGAAATCTGTCCCTTTAATGAACTAGCTGATAAACCCTTTTCTAAACCTTCTTGTAGAAAAGACAATATCCTAGCGATCCTAACCTTACTCCAGGAGTAACCTTTGGATTCGCACCAGTATAGGTATTTCCGCCATATTTTATGGTAAATCCTTCTGGTAACAGGCTTCCTAGCCTGAATCAGGGTATCAATAACCGACTCAGAAAAACCACGTTTTGATAAAATCAAGCGTTCAATTTCCAAGCAGTCAGCTTCAGAGAAGTTAGATTTTGATGTTTGAATGGACCCTGTATCAGAAGGTCCTGTCTTAGAGGTAGAGACCAAGGCGGACAGGATGACATGTCCACTAGATCTGCATACCAAGTCCTGCGTGGCCAAGCAGGTGCTATTAGAATTACTGATGCTCTCTCCTGTTTGATTTTGGCAATCAATCGAGGAAGCAGCGGGAAGGGTGGAAACACATAAGCCATCCTGAAGTTCCAAGGTGCTGTCAAAGCATCTATCAGAACTGCTCCCGGATCCCTGGATCTGGACCCGTAGCGAGGAAGTTTGGCGTTCTGGCGAGACGCCATGAGGTCTATCTCTGGTTTGCCCCAACGTCGAAGTATTTGGGCAAAGACCTCCGGATGAAGTTCCCACTCCCCCGGATGAAGAGTCTGGCGACTCAAGAAATCCGCCTCCCAGTTCTCCACTCCCGGGATGTGGATTGCTGACAGGTGGCAAGAGTGAGACTCTGCCCAGCGAATTATCTTTGATACTTCCATCATTGCTAGGGAGCTTCTTGTCCCTCCCTGATGGTTGATGTAAGCTACAGTCGTGATGTTGTCCGACTGAAACCTGATGAACCCCCGAGTTGTTAACTGGGGCCAAGCCAGAAGGGCATTGAGAACTGCTCTCAATTCCAGAATGTTTATTGGAAGGAGACTCTCCTCCTGATTCCATAGTCCCTGAGCCTTCAGAGAATTCCAGACAGCGCCCCAACCTAGTAGGCTGGCGTCTGTTGTTACAATTGTCCAGTCTGGCCTGCTGAATGGCATTCCCCTGGACAGGTGTGGCCGATGAAGCCACCATAGAAGAGAATTTCTGGTCTCTTGATTCAGATTCAGAGTAGGGGACAAATCTGAGTAATCCCCATTCCACTGACTTAGCATGCATAGTTGCAGCGGTCTGAGGTGTAGGCGTGCAAAAGGTACTATGTCCATTGCCGCTACCATTAAGCCGATCACCTCCATGCATTGAGCTACTGACGGGTGTTGAATGGAATGAAGGACGCGGCATGCATTTTGAAGTTTTGTTAACCTGTCTTCTGTCAGGTAAATCTTCATTTCTACAGAATCTATAAGAGTCCCCAAGAATGGAACTCTTGTGAGAGGAAAGAGAGAACTCTTCTTTTCGTTCACTTTCCATCCATGCGACCTTAGAAATGCCAGAACTAACTCTGTATGAGACTTGGCAGTTTGAAAGCTTGAAGCTTGTATTAGAATGTCGTCTAGGTACGGAGCTACCGAAATCCCTCGCGGTCTTAGTACCGCTAGAAGGGCACCCAGAACCTTTGTGAAGATTCTTGGAGCCGTAGCCAATCCGAATGGAAGAGCTACAAACTGGTAGTGCCTGTCTAAGAAGGCAAACCTTAGATACCGGTGATGATCTTTGTGGATCGGTATGTGAAGGTAAGCATCCTTTAAATCCACTGTGGTCATGTACTGACCCTCTTGGATCATGGGTAAAATTGTCCGAATAGTTTCCATTTTGAACGATGGAACTCTTAGGAATTTGTTTAGAGTCTTTAAATCTAAGATTGGCCTGAAAGTTCCCTCTTTTTTGGGAACCACAAACAGGTTTGAGTAGAACCCTTGTCCTTGTTCCGACCACGGAACCGGATGGATCACTCCCATTGTTAACAGATCTTGTACGCAGCGTAGAAACGCTTCTTTCTTTATCTGGTTTGTTGACAACCTTGACAGATGAAATCTCCCTCTTGGGGGAGATAATTTGAAGTCTAGAAGGTATCCCTGAGATATGATCTCTAGTGCCCAGGGATCCTGAACATCTCTTGCCCAGGCCTGGGCGAAGAGAGAGAGTCTGCCCCCTACTAGATCCGGTCCCGGATCGGGGGCTCTCGGTTCATGCTGTCTTTGGGGCAGCAGCAGGTTTCCTGGCCTGCTTGCTTTTGTTCCAGGACTGGTTAGGCTTCCAGCCTTGCCTGTAACGAGCAACAGCTCCTTCCTGTTTTGGTGCAGTGGAGGTTGATGCTGCTCCTGTTTTGAAATTCCGAAAGGGACGAAAATTAGACTGTCTAGCCTTAGCTTTGGCCTTGTCTTGAGGTAGGGCGTGGCCCTTACCTCCCGTAATGTCAGCGATAATTTCTTTCAAACCGGGCCCGAATAAGGACTGCCCCTTGAAAGGTATATTAAGTAATTTGGACTTAGAAGTAACATCAGCTGACCAGGATTTTAGCCACAGTGCCCTGCGTGCCTGTATGGCGAATCCTGAGTTCTTAGCCGTAAGTTTGGTTAAATGTACTACGGCCTCCGAAATGAAAGAATTAGCTAGTCTAAGGACTCTAAGCCTGTCCGTAATGTCGTCTAGCGTAGAGGAACTAAGGTTCTCTTCAAGCGACTCAATCCAAAATGCTGCCGCAGCCGTAATCGGCGCGATACATGCAAGGGGTTGTAATATAAAACCTTGTTGAACAAACATTTTCTTAAGGTAACCCTCTAATTTTTTATCCATTGGATCTGAGAAAGCACAGCTATCCTCCACCGGGATAGTGGTACGCTTAGCTAAAGTAGAAACTGCTCCCTCCACCTTGGGGACCGTTTGCCATAAGTCCCGAGTGGTGGCGTCTATTGGAAACATCTTTCTAAATATTGGAGGGGGTGAGAACGGCACACCGGGTCTATCCCACTCCTTAGTAACAATTTCAGTTAGTCTCTTAGGTATAGGAAAAACGTCAGTACTCGCCGGTACCCGCAAAGTATTTATCCAACCTACACAGTTTCTCTGGTATTGCAACAGTGTTACAATCGTTGAGAGCTGCTAAGACCTCCCCTAGTAGTACACGGAGGTTCTCCAATTTAAATTTAAAATTTGAAATATCTGAGTCCAATCTGTTTGGATCAGAACCGTCACCCACAGAATGAAGCTCTCCGTCCTCATGCTCTGCGAGCTGTGACGCAGTATCAGACATGGCCCTAGCATTGTCAGCGCACTCTGTTCTCACCCCAGAGTGATCACGCTTGCCTCTTAGTTCAGGTAATTTAGACAAAACTTCAGTCATAACAGTAGCCATATCTTGTAATGTTATCTGTAATGGCCGCCCAGATGTACTAGGCGCCAAAATATCACGCACCTCCCGGGCGGGAGATGCAGGTACTGTCGCGTGAGGCGAGTTAGTCGGCATAACTCTCCCCTCGCTGTTTGGTGAAATTTGTTCACATTGTACAGATTGACTTTTATTTAAAGTAGCATCAATACAGTTAGTACATAAATTTCTATTGGGCTCCACCTTGGCATTGGAACAAATGACACAGATATCTTCCTCTGAGTCAGACATGTTTAACACACTAGCAAAAAACTTACAACTTGGTTATAATCTTTTTTAGCAAAAAACGTACTGTGCCTCAAAGAGGTACTAACGATTAAATGACAGTTGAAATAATGAACTGAAAAACAGTTATTGCATCAAATTTTAAAACAACACAACTTTTAGCAAAGGTTTGTTCCCATTAGTAAAAAACAACACTAATTAAATTTGTACATAAGAAAACAAAACAACGTTTTTTATACACAGTCACTATAAGAATTCTCACAGCTCTGCTGAGAGAATTTACCTCCCTTCAAAGAAGTTTGAAGACCCCTGAGATCTGTCAGAGATGAACCGGATCATGCAGGACATATAAAAGTAGCTGACTGGAATTTTTTGATGCGTAGCAAAGAGCGCCAAAAACGGCCCCTCCCTCTCCCACACAGCAGTGAAGAGAAACGAAACTGTCACAATTAAAGCAAAAAACTGCCAAGTGGAAAATAATGCCCAAACATTTATTCACACAGTACCTCAGCAATGTAAACGATTCTACATTCCAGCAAAAACGTTTAACATGAGAATAGTTATTAAAAGGATTAGTGACCTTAACACAGTAGTTCCGGTGAAATACCATCCCCAGAATACTGAAGTGTATACATACATGTCATTTTAACGGTATGGCAGGCTTTTCTCATCAATTCCATTCAGAAAATAAAAACTGCCACATACCTCAATGCAGATTCATCTGCCCGCTGTCCCCTGATCTGAAGCCTTTACCTCCCTCAGATGGTCGAGAACAGCAATATGATCTTAACGACTCCGGTTAAAATCATAGTAAAAAATCTCTGTCAGATTCTTCCTCAAACTCTGCCAGAGAAGTAATAACACGCTCCGGTGCTATTTTAAAATAACAAACTTTTGATTGAAGTCATAAAAACTAAGTATAATCACCATAGTCCTCTCACACATCCTATCTAGTCGTTGGGTGCAAGAGAATGACTGGGACTGACGTAGAGGGGAGGAGCTATGTGCAGCTCTGCTGGGTGAATCCTCTTGCATTTCCTGTTGGGGAGGAGTTATATCCCAGAAGTAATGATGACCCGTGGACTGATCACACATAACAGAAGAAAAGCACTCACTGGTCTTCAGATAACAAATCCAAATAAAATTTATTAGTGACGTTTCTGGACAAATAGCGTCCCTTCCTCTGACCAACAGAAACTGCAAACAAACAAACTAATAAAGGCCTGTTAAACCCTCCCCTAAAGAGGCCACCAATGAATGGAGGCCGTGTGCAAACATATCAGGACTGTACCAATAGACAGAAAATGTGATATAAAAGCAAACATATATAGTGTCAAATATCTAAATCGTGTATCAAGTGTATATCATATATGAATAAATGATTGAGCAAACAAAGCGTACAAAAACTACATATGTGTCCCTCATTTATAGTCCTTAAAACCATCCCTGGCAAAGTGGGAGCCCACATATGGAACATTCCAAATCCGGAAATCACACGCCCCCATGGGAGTTAATCATCCAAATCTAAACAGATACTCGACCTGTGCGATCAAAATCCTAGATCATCCACCAAAAGAAAGTGCAAACAAACAAAACAAATAAACCCCTGGTCACCAGTGCAAACGCGTCTCTATCAAAGAAAAAACCCATGTCCACACCAGCACAATAAGACATTTCTACCTGTCAGAGCCGATCGCAGTGAAACTCAGCCACACCCACCGTAGTCCCATTGGTTGGGGACCGCAAATCAACAAACCACTGATAGGCTCACCACAGCGATGGGTGTGCGCCAGTAAACCAACAATACCCATCGCACTCCCAGATAATCTCATCACATTGTTAAAACGCATCAGACCCAAAGTCATCAACAATATTAGTCAGCGTTGTATATTATGCAGCGTTGTATATTATCTCACAAGTTATTTGCGGGCGCCACAGACATACATATTACTATCACCTTAATATAGTTAGATCATAAAAATGCCAAGTTCATTATGTCAACAATTCCCATTATGAAAACAAAAATAAAGATAGAATAACCGCTATTTACATATTGGTATCATAGGATATTTTTTACTTTTCAGAGCCGATCGTAGTAACACTCAGCCACACCTACCGTTGTCTGATTGGTCACGGATCACAATTCAACAAACCACTGATAGGCTCATTACAGCGATGTGTGAGCAGTAGTAAACAAACAATACACATCTTACTCCCAAAACATTTCATCAAATTGTTAACATACATCAGACCTCAGAATCACTACAGCGATGTGTGAGCAATATTACTCCCAGATTAATTCATCAAATAGTTAGAACGCATCAGACCTCAGAATCACCAAACCTATTATCAAAAATATAAACAGCACTGTGTATCATCTCACAAGCTGCTGCAGGCGCCACAGACCTACATATCACTATATATAGTGTCATAAAATCATAAAATGCCTAATTTATTATGTCTACAATTCCCAGTGTGAAAACAAAAACTGAAAACCAAAATTAACCGCTATTTTGCGAACGCATAACATACACCAAACGGACCAGAGATAGTTTAGCAGGTCAATACATACAACTAAACAAATCCTGCACCAATCATCAGGGCCACAAGCGCCCACGGTGCTCTTCACTGACCAATCACAACACTTCCTTTCAACACCGCTTCTGCACTGAACATATAGGACATGATGTCCATCATGACTAGATCAAACATATCTCTCATCTCCAAATCCAGAGGATCAAAAGAATACTGTCTCTAATTACCGCACCAGTTCATACTAACCAAAATATATATAAAATAATCCAAATATAAAATAATCATAAATAATTTAAGGAATCATTTAAGGCAGAAAAACACTATCCCATATTCAAAGCATTAATAATAATAATAATCATTCATTGTGCTTACCCTAAAATCCAAAATAAATATCTCCCTATTTTAAATATACTCATGTTCCCACCAATGGGGCTCAACCACCGCCAGGCGAAGATAGAATCAGGACAAGATATCAAACTAGCTAGTGCTTAAATAGTGATGTGTGCACATAAAAAAACAATATACATATACAATCATATAAAATGACCCCAAGGTAGGGCCAATATTAAAAACAATTGGTCCTATACATAAATCAAGTATAATATAAATTCCAATGATAGTACAACTATTCTGTAGACAAACAATCCAAGACAAGGTCAACGCTAGAAATATAAGCTGGAGAAAGAAGCTAAGTGAGAAATACAATCATATTAACAACCTAATCCGAGAAAAGGTGATAAGAAGAAAGAAAAAAGAAAGAAAAGAAGAAGAAAGAAGAAAGAAAAGAGGAAAAGAGGGGAAAAAAGGGGAAAAAAAAGGGGGAGATAGAAGAAAAAAGGATATAAAAAGAACAAAAAAAGAAAAAAACAGACCAATCCAGAGAAGAACAAACGGAAAAGGAAGGGAAGATACAAAAGATGAATGGTATCACGTACTCTCATCAAGGTAAGGACCATGAACTCTCATGTTAGGCCAATCCTAGGTCATCATATATTCCTCATAGGAAAGACTGCCAGCCTGATTGCATATTCAGTCCTCTAGGAGCTAGAGTTCCAAGTTCATGGATCCATCTCGCTTCTTTCTGAAGAAGAATCTTTGCTCTGTTGCCCCCTCTGTTTGGAACTGGAACGTGATCGATTATACGGAAACGTAGATCTGTGACAGTATGTTGATTTTCCAAAAAATGTCGTGCTACTGGTTCTGCTTTATTATTCTTCAGGGCAGCTCTGATTGCTGACCGATGGTTCGCCATCCGGGTCCGGGCATCATCAATGGTCTTGCCCACATAGAATAATCCACATGGACAGTTCAAAAGGTAGATGTGTGTAGTTGTACAGGTCAAAAAGTATTTGATATTGTATCTTTTCCGCCTCTCCGGATGTTGGAACGTGTTGCCTGCATGCATACTGTTACAGGTCACGCAACCCAAACATTTGAAGCAACCATTTTTCCGTTTTAACCAAGACTGTTTTTCGGTGGGTGAGTGGTAATCTGCTTTCATCAGATGGCCCTTTAAGCTCTTCCCTCTCCTGTATGCCAGTCGTGGAGCATTCCAATGTGTAAATGACAATGACACATCGGCTTGAATCAATCTCCATTCTTCCTTAATGGCCTTCGCTAGGAGATGTTGGTCCGGGGTATAGGTCGTAACAAAAGTGAGTTGTGACATCTTCTCCGTTGTATACGTCTTGTCCTCTGGTTCTCCATTCACTACTTGGTTACACATGTGAGAGTATACAAAACCAATGGAACATTAGGGACCACCTTATTTAGGAAAAAAACTGATCGTAATTTTATACTACATGCTGACAGTTGCCATCAACCATCATTAATTCGTAACATCCCTAAAGCCCAATTTCAGAGGGTGATCCGTAACAATACGGATACAATAAAGTGTGACACACAGCTGAATGAGATGATTGACAGATTTGCTCAACGGGGTTATAAAAAGCCATTTCTACGCTCAATGTGTAACCAAGTAGTGAATGGAGAACCAGAGGACAAGACGTATACAATGGAGAAGATGTCACAACTCACTTTTGTTACGACCTATACCCCGGACCAACATCTCCTAGCGAAGGCCATTAAGGAAGAATGGAGATTGATTCAAGCCGATGTGTCATTGTCATTTACACATTGGAATGCTCCATGACTGGCATACAGGAGAGGGAAGAGCTTAAAGGACCATCTGATGAAAGCAGATTACCACTCACCCACTGAAAAACAGTCTTGGTTAAAACGGAAAAAACATAATTTATGCTTACCTGATAAATTCCTTTCTTCTGTAGTGTGATCAGTCCACGGGTCATCATTACTTCTGGGATATTACTCCTCCCCAACAGGAAGTGCAAGAGGATTCACCCAGCAGAGCTGCATATAGCTCCTCCCCTCTACGTCACTCCCAGTCATTCGACCAAGGACCAACAAGAAAGGAGAAGCCAAGGGTGTAGTGGTGACTGGAGTATAACTTAAAAAATATTTACCTGCCTTAAAAACAGGGCGGGCCGTGGACTGATCACACTACAGAAGAAAGGAATTTATCAGGTAAGCATAAATTATGTTTTCTTCTGTTAAGTGTGATCAGTCCACGGGTCATCATTACTTCTGGGATACCAATACCAAAGCAAAAGTACACGGATGACGGGAGGGATAGGCAGGCTCTTTATACAGAAGGAACCACTGCCTGAAGAACCTTTCTCCCAAAAATAGCCTCCGAGAAAGCAAAAGTGTCAAATTTGTAAAATTTGGAAAAAGTATGAAGCGAAGACCAAGTTGCAGCCTTGCAAATCTGCTCAACAGAGGCCTCATTCTTGAAGGCCCAAGTGGAAGCCACAGCTCTAGTAGAATGAGCTGTAATTCTTTCAGGAGGCTGCTGTCCAGCAGTCTCATAAGCTAAACGAATTATGCTACGAAGCCAAAAAAAAAGAGAGGTAGCAGAAGCCTTTTGACCTCTCCTCTGACCAGAGTAAACGACAAACAGAGAAGACGTTTGTCGAAATTCCTTAGTTGCCTGTAAGTAAAATTTTAGAGCACGGACTACGTCCAGGTTGTGCAGTAGACGTTCCTTCTTCGAAGAAGGATTTGGGCACAAAGAAGGAACAACAATCTCTTGATTGATATTCCTGTTAGTGACTACCTTAGGTAAGAACCCAGGTTTAGTACGCAGAACTACCTTATCCGAATGAAAAATCAAATAAGGAGAATCACAATGTAAGGCTGATAATTCAGAGACTCTTCGAGCCGAGGAAATAGCCATTAAAAATAGAACTTTCCAAGATAACAACTTTATATCAATGGAATGAAGGGGTTCAAACGGAACGCCCTGTAAAACATTAAGAACAAGGTTTAAACTCCATGGTGGAGCAACAGTTTTAAACACAGGCTTAATCCTGGCCAAAGCCTGACAAAAAGCCTGGACGTCAGGAACTTCTGACAGACGTTTGTGTAACAGAATGGACAGAGCTGAGATCTGTCCCTTTAAAGAACTAGCAGATAAACCCTTTTCTAAACCTTCTTGTAGAAAAGACAATATCCTAGGAATCCTAACCTTACTCCAAGAGTAACCTTTGGATTCACACCAATATAGGTATTTACGCCATATCTTATGGTAAATCCTTCTGGTAACAGGCTTCCTAGCCTGTATTAAGGTATCAATAACTGACTCAGAAAACCCACGTCTTGATAAAATCAAGCGTTCAATTTCCAAGCAGTCAGCTTCAGAGAAGTTAGATTTTGATGTTTGAAAGGACCCTGTATCAGAAGGTCCTGTTTCAGAGGTAGAGACCAAGGTGGACAGGATGACATGTCCACTAGGTCTGCATACCAAGTCCTGCGTGGCCATGCAGGTGCTATTAGAATCACTGATGCTCTCTCCTGTTTGATTCTGGCAATCAATCGAGGAAGCATCGGGAAGGGTGGAAACACGTAAGCCATCCTGAAATCCCAAGGTGCTGTCAGGGCATCTATCAGGACTGCTCCTGGATCCCTGGATCTGGACCCGTAACGAGGAAGCTTGGCGTTCTGTCGAGACGCCATGAGATCTATCTCTGGTTTGCCCCAACGTCGAAGTATTTGGGCAAAGACCTCCGGATGAAGTTCCCACTCCCCCGGATGAAAAGTCTGACGACTTAAGAAATCCGCCTCCCAGTTCTCCACTCCCGGGATGTGGATTGCTGACAGGTGGCAAGAGTGAGACTCTGCCCAGCGAATTATCTTTGATACTTCCATCATTGCTAGGGAGCTTCTTGTCCCTCCCTGATGGTTGATGTAAGCTACAGTCGTGATGTTGTCCGACTGAAACCTGATGAACCCCCGAGTTGTCAACTGGGGCCAAGCCAGGAGTGCATTGAGAACTGCTCTCAATTCCAGAATGTTTATTGGCAGGAGACTCTCCTCCTGACTCCATTGTCCCTGAGCCTTCAGAGAATTCCAGACGGCACCCCAACCTAGAAGGCTGGCGTCTGTTGTTACAATTGTCCAGTCTGGTCTGCTGAATGGCATCCCCCTGGACAGATGTGGCCGAGAAAGCCACCATAGAAGAGAATTTCTGGTCTCTTGATCCAGATTCAGAGAAGGGGACAAGTCTGAGTAATCCCCATTCCACTGACTTAGCATGCACAGTTGCAGTGGTCTGAGGTGTAAGCGTGCAAAGGGTACTATGTCCATTGCCGCTACCATTAAGCCGATTACCTCCATGCATTGAGCCACTGACGGGTGTTGAATGGAATGAAGGGTGCGGCAAGCACTTTGAAGTCTTGTTAGCCTGTCCTCTGTCAGGTAAATCTTCATTTCTACAGAATCTATAAGAGTCCCCAGGAAGGGAACTCTTGGGAGTGGAACGAGTGAACTTTTCTTTTCGTTCACCTTCCATCCATGTGACCTTAGAAATGCCAGTACTAACTCTGTATGAAACTTGGCAGTTTGAAAGCTTGAAGCTTGTATCAGAATGTCGTCTAGGTATGGAGCTACCGAGATTCCCCGCGGTCTTAGTACCGCCAGAAGAGCACCCAGAACCTTTGTGAAGATTCTTGGAGCTGTGGCCAATCCGAATGGAAGAGCCACAAACTGGTAATGCCTGTCTAGGAAGGCAAACCTTAGGTACCGGTAATGATCTTTGTGAATCGGTATGTGAAGGTAAGCATCTTTTAAATCTACAGTGGTCATGTACTGACCCTCTTGGATCATAGGTAAAATTGTCCGAATAGTCTCCATCTTGAACGATGGAACTCTTAGGAATTTGTTTAGGATCTTTAAGTCCAGGATTGGTCTGAAAGTTCCCTCTTTTTTGGGAACCACAAACAGATTTGAGTAAAACCCTTGTCCCTGTTCCGACCGTGGAACTGGATGGATTACTCCCATTAACAAGAGCTCTTGTACGCAGCGTAGAAACGCCTCTTTCTTTGTCTGGATTGTTGACAACCTTGACAGATGAAATCTCTCTCTTGGAGGAGAGTATTTAAAGTCCAGAAGGTATCCCTGAGATATTATCTCTAGCGCCCAGGGATCCTGGACATCTCTTGCCCAAGCCTGGGCGAAGAGAGAAAGTCTGCCCCCCACTAGATCCGATCCCGGATCGGGGGCCCTCAATTCATGCTGTTTTAGGGGCAGCAGCAGGTTTCCTGGCCTGCTTGCCCTTGTTCCAAGACTGGTTAGGTCTCCAGTTTTGTCTGTAGCGAGCAACAGATCCTTCTTGCTTTGGGGCAGAGGAAGTTGATGCTGCTCCTGCTTTGAAATTCCGAAAGGAACGAAAATTAGACTGTTTGGCCTTAGGTTTGGCCCTGTCTTGAGGCAGGGCGTGGCCTTTACCTCCTGTAATGTCAGCGATAATTTCTTTCAAACCAGGCCCAAATAAGGACTGCCCTTTAAAAGCTATATTAAGCAATTTAGACTTAGAAGTAACATCAGCTGACCAGGATTTTAGCCACAGCGCCCTGCGTGCCTGAATGGCGAATCCTGAATTCTTAGCCGTAAGTTTAGTTAAATGTACTACGGCCTCCGAAATGAATGAATTAGCTAGTTTAAGGACTCTAAGCCTGTCCGTAATGTCGTCCAGAGTAGCTGAACTAATGTTCTCTTCCAGAGACTCAATCCAGAATGCCGCTGCAGCCGTGACCGGCGCAATGCATGCAAGGGGTTGCAATATAAAACCTTGTTGAACAAACATTTTCTTAAGGTAACCCTCCAATTTTTTATCCATTGGATCTGAAAAAGCACAGCTATCCTCCACCGGGATAGTGGTACGCTTAGCTAAAGTAGAAACTGCTCCCTCCACCTTAGGGACCGTTTGCCATAAGTCCCGTGTGGTGGCGTCTATTGGAAACATTTTTCTAAATATCGGAGGGGGTGAGAACGGCACACCGGGTCTATCCCACTCCTTAGTAACAATTTCAGTAAGTCTCTTAGGTATAGGAAAAACATCAGTACTCGCCGGTACCGCAAAATATTTATCCAACCTACACATTTTCTCTGGTATTGCAACTGTGTTACAATCATTCAGAGCCGCTAACACCTCCCCTAGTAATACACGGAGGTTTTCCAGCTTAAATTTAAAATTTGAAATATCTGAATCCAGTCTGTTTGGATCAGAACCGTCACCCACAGAATGAAGTTCTCCGTCCTCATGTTCTGCCACCTGTGACGCAGTGTCTGACATGGCCCTAATATTATCAGCGCACTCTGTTCTCACCCCAGAGTGATCACGCTTGCCTCTTAGTTCTGGTAATTTAGCCAAAACTTCAGTCATAACAGTGGCCATATCTTGTAAAGTTATCTGTAATGGCCGCCCAGCTGTACTGGGCGCCACCATATCGCGCACCTCCCGAGCGGGAGATGCAGGTACTGACACGTGAGGCGAGTTAGTCGGCATAACTCTCCCCTCGTTGTTTGGTGAAATTTGTTCAATTTGTACAGATTGACTTTTATTTAAAGTAGCATCAATACAGTTAGTACATAAATTTCTATTGGGCTCCACTTTGGCATTGCAACAAATGACACAGGTATCTTCCTCTGAATCAGACATGTTTAACACACTAGCAAATAAACTTGCAACTTGGAATACAATTCTATTAGAATATTATTAAAAACGTACTGTGCCTTTAAGAAGCACAGAAGATTTATGACAGTTGAAAATTAATAAATTGAAACAGTTATAGCCTCAATCCTTGTAAACAACACAACTTTAGCAAAGGTTTGATCCCATTAGCAAAAGACAACTAATTCTGAAAGCAGAAAAAAATTACAGAATAAACGTTTTTTATCTCAGTCAACTATAATCTCACAGCTCTGCTGAGAGAAATTACCTCCCTCAAAACAAGTTTTGAAGACCCCTGAGTTCTGTAGAGATGAACCGGATCATGCAGGAAATACAATGAGCTGCTGACTGAAATTTCTGATGCGTAGCAAAAGCGCCAAAAAACGGCCCCTCCCCCTCACACACAGCAGTGAGAGAGAACAGAAACTGTCAGAAAAAAGATCAAGCAACTGCCAAGTGGAAAAATAGTGCCCAAACATTTATTCACTCAGTACCTCAGCAAATGAAAACGATTTTACATTCCAGCAAAAACGTTAAACATAATTTCTTAGTTATTAAAAAGTTTTATGTACTTCTTACAGTGTAATTCCAGTGAAGTACCATTCCCCAGAATACTGAAGTGTAAAGTATACATACATGACATTATATCGGTATGGCAGGATTTTCTCATCAATTCCATTGTCAGAAAATAAAAGCTGCTACATACCTCTATGCAGATTCATCTGCCCGCTGTCCCCTGATCTGAAGTTTACCTCTCCTCAGATGGCCGAGAAACAGCAATATGATCTTAACTACTCCGGCTAAAATCATAGTAAAACTCTGGTAGATTCTTCTTCAAACTCTGCCAGAGAGGTAATAACACACTCCGGTGCTATTTTAAAATAACAAACTTTTGATTGAAGATATAAAACTAAATAAAATCACCATAGTCCTCTCACACATCCTATCTAGTCGTTGGGTGCAAGAGAATGACTGGGAGTGACGTAGAGGGGAGGAGCTATATGCAGCTCTGCTGGGTGAATCCTCTTGCACTTCCTGTTGGGGAGGAGTAATATCCCAGAAGTAATGATGACCCGTGGACTGATCACACTTAACAGAAGAAATGGTTGCTTCAAATGTTTGGGTTGCGTGACCTGTAACAGTATGCATGCAGGCAACACGTTCCAACATCCGGAGAGGCGGAAAAGATACAATATCAAATACTTTTTGACCTGTACAACTACACACATCATCTACCTTTTGAACTGTCCATGTGGATTATTCTATGTGGGCAAGACCATTGATGATGCCCGGACCCGGATGGCGAACCATCGGTCAGCCATCAGAGCTGCCCTGAAGAATAATAAAGCAGAACAACCAGTAGCACAACATTTTTTGGAAAATCAACATACTGTCACAGATCTACGTTTCCGTATAATCGATCACGTTCCAGTTCCAAACAGAGGGGGCAACAGAGCAAAGATTCTTCTTCAGAAAGAAGCGAGATGGATCCATGAACTTGGAACTCTAGCTCCTAGAGGACTGAATATGCAATCAGGCTGGCAGTCTTTCCTATGAGGAATATATGATGACCTAGGATTGGCCTAACATGAGAGTTCATGGTCCTTACCTTGATGAGAGTACGTGATACCATTCATCTTTTTTATCTTCCCTTCCTTTTCTTTTCCGTTTGTTCTTCTCTGGATTGGTCTGTTTTTCTTTTTCTTTCTTTGTTCTTTTTATATCCTTTTTTCTTCTATCTCCCCCTTTTTTCCCCTCTTTTCCTCTTTTCTTTCTTCTTTCTTCTTCTTTTTTCTTTTTTTTTTTCTTTTTTCTTTTCTCTTTTTTCTTTCGTCTTATCTTTTCTCGGATTAGGTTGTTAATATGATTGTATTTCTCACTTAGCTTCTTTCTCCAGCTTATATTTCTAGCGTTGACCTTGTCTTGGATTGTTTGTCTACAGAATAGTTGTACTATCATTGGAATTTATATTATACTTGATTTATGTATAGGACCAATTGTTTTTAATATTGGCCCTACCTTGGGGTCATTTTATATGATTGTATATGTATATTGTTTTTTTATGTGCACACATCACTATTTAAGCACTAGCTAGTTTGATATCTTGTCCTGATTCTATCTTCGCCTGGCGGTGGTTGAGCCCCATTGGTGGGAACATGAGTATATTTAAAATAGGGAGATATTTATTTTGGATTTTAGGGTAAGCACAATGAATGATTATTATTATTATTATTATTATTATTATTATTATTATTATTATTAATGCTTTGAATATGGGATAGTGTTTTTCTGCCTTAAATGATTCCTTAAATTATTTATGATTATTTTATATTTGGATTATTTTATATATATTTTGGTTAGTATGAACTGGTGCGGTAATTAGAGACAGTATTCTTTTGATCCTCTGGATTTGGAGATGAGAGTTATGTTTGATCTAGTCATGATGGACATCATGTCCTATATGCTCAGTGCAGACGCGGTGTTGAAAGGAAGTGTTGTGATTGGTCAGTGAAGAGCACCGTGGGCGCTTGTGGCCCTGATGATTGGTGCGGGATTTGTTTAGTTGTATGTATTGACCTGCTAGACTATCTCTGGTCCGTTTGGTGTATGTTATGCGATCGCAAAATAGCGGTTAATTTTGGTTTTCAGTTTTTGTTTTTGTTTTCACACTGGGAATTGTAGACATAATAAATTAGGCATTTTATGATTTTATGACACTATCGGTGATAGTGATATGTAGGTCTGTGGCGCCTGCAGCAGCTTGTGAGATGATACACAGTGCTGTTTATATTTTTGATAATAGGTTTGATGATTCTGAGGTCTGATGCGTTCTAACTATTTGATGAATTAATCTGGGAGTAATATTGCTCACACATCGCTGTAGTGATTCTGAGGTCTGATGTATGTTAACAATTTGATGAAATGTTTTGGGAGTAAGATGTGTATTGTTTGTTTACTACTGCTCACACATCGCTGTAATGAGCCTATCAGTGGTTTGTTGAATTGTGATCCGTGACCAATCAGACAACGGTAGGTGTGGCTGAGTGTTACTATGATCGGCTCTGAAAAGTAAAAAATATCCTATGATATCAATATGTAAATAGCGGTTATTCTATCTTTATTTTTGTTTTCATAATGGGAATTGTTGACATAATGAACTTGGCATTTTTATGATCTAACTATATTAAGGTGATAGTAATATGTATGTCTGTGGCGCCCGCAAATAACTTGTGAGATAATATACAACGCTGCATAATATACAACGCTGACTAATATTGTTGATGACTTTGGGTCTGATGCGTTTTAACAATGTGATGAGATTATCTGGGAGTGCGATGGGTATTGTTGGTTTACTGGCGCACACCCATCGCTGTGGTGAGCCTATCAGTGGTTTGTTGATTTGCGGTCCCCAACCAATGGGACTACGGTGGGTGTGGCTGAGTTTCACTGCGATCGGCTCTGACAGGTAGAAATGTCTTATTGTGCTGGTGTGGACATGGGTTTTTTCTTTGATAGAGACGCGTTTGCACTGGTGACCAGGGGTTTATTTGTTTTGTTTGTTTGCACTTTCTTTTGGTGGATGATCTAGGATTTTGATCGCACAGGTCGAGTATCTGTTTAGATTTGGATGATTAACTCCCATGGGGGCGTGTGATTTCCGGATTTGGAATGTTCCATATGTGGGCTCCCACTTTGCCAGGGATGGTTTTAAAGGACTATAAATGAGGGACACATATGTAGTTTTTGTACGCTTTGTTTGCTCAATCATTTATTCATATATGATATACACTTGATACACGATTTAGATATTTGACACTATATATGTTTGCTTTTATATCACATTTTCTGTCTATTGGTACAGTCCTGATATGTTTGCACACGGCCTCCATTCATTGGTGGCTTCTTTAGGGGAGGGTTTAACAGGCCTTTATTAGTTTGTTCGTTTGCAGTTTCTGTTGGTCAGAGGAAGGGACGCTATTTGTCCAGAAACGTCACTAATAAATTTTATTTGGATTTGTTATCTGAAGACCAGTGAGTGCTTTTTTCAATTTTGCTGAGATTATATATATATATATATATATATATATATATATATATATATATATATATATATATATATATATATATATATATATATATATAGCCTGTAGCCCAGCACTCCAACCAGGTGGAGTAGCCACGACCTGGGTGCAATCCTTGGAAATAATTGTAGATATTCGATTTGTAGAAGGGCACTCTCAGGGTTTATTTGGAAGATAAATGCATTCTTTATTGAGTAAAGACACTAATACATGGTCGACGTTGACAAGTATAATCTGTAAGACAGATAGAGAAAAAGACACTAAAAACACAGATCTATGGAGACAAAATAAAGAGTGAAAAAACAACAACCTATCTAACCACCACCAATAGCAATAAAAACTGACTAAACAGCCAGAAGAGGGAATCATCAATAATCCAACAAAGGATAACCAGAGAACAAACACAGAAACAAAACAGCCAAACCAGTAGGGGGCACAAAATAAGATCACCAAAGCATCAGGAAGATGACAACAAAACAATGAAACCAGCCTCATAGGAAACATAACCTCAAATGTGCAGCTAGGCAATATATCAAGATGTATAAAAGACAATGTACACATAAATTGGCCACAGATGTATAGCCCTCAAACATGATAAAAAATTAATTTAGTGTATACAAAAAAACAGAAACACTGACAAATATTCGACCCAGCAGAACATGGTTGCAAAGAATGAGGGATTAACACAACATAAACAAACCTCATGCTCTAAACGTACCCCACATGGTAAGAATAACGAGACTATGATAGTGCAATAAATATATATGGTCACCAAGTCAATACCATGAAACGAAATACTATAACTAATAACTACAAATCTCAATATGTGCTATTAATGCAGTTACACAAGAAAAAGAACTACTGGGAACCGGGACCCGCCTGGCCAAATACCGCAAACAGAGACAGGAGTGTATATGCAATATCAGAGGAAATAAGTGGCAGACCGTCAAATTAACACTACATACACTAGTGTAACACATAGCAGCTACGTGGGACAACATATGCAGTGGTCATATGCGGTATAGAAAGCAACCGAGTCACAATAAGCAGAATCACAGCATATATACAAATAAAATAGAACTTTAAATACCTTAAAACTGCCTAGTAGCAGGGATTTCAGATCGGAAAAGGCGAGTAACGATTGACACAGAAGCACAACTTAAATAGAGGTGGCCTTACTATTAACTGATACATGATAGGATAAGCTCAGCCAACGCCTAGCGTTGTTATGGGGATCACACAGCTGTGTGTAGTAAACAATGTAAGAAATGCCATACGTCAGTCAGTGCTTGGAACCAATACAAAAACAAAAGCCCAACATGCGTGATTGAAGCGCACTTAATAATCCATCATGCTCTACTAAATCAGAAAACAGACATAATGTAAGGGTGCTGCGTATACCAAGTCGCCACTTTCAACGGCACATATTAAAAAGATAGTTAGATAGAGGGGCAGTAACTTAGTAATGCACAAAGCCAACTCCGAAACATACAGTCAAATGTAAAAGACACTTTGACAATATGACCAAAACCTCAAGTGTACACGTCAGATCCAGATCAAGCAACACTGTCGATTACAAATACCAGCACATCAGATGTTACCACGATGTGTTATGCCAACAAGTCATGATAGACCTAGAGCGGACAGTGTGCGGCAGTCAATATAAACACCACAGCGATACTCACAACCTGTGCTATAGGGATCGCTCAAACGCGCATACACTGGGAAGTAAAATAGCATAAAACCACCGCAGTGTTGCGAGACACATAAGCCCAAATAGAAAGCGACCAAACATAAAACGACAAACATATATACACACAACTAAGATGGCCAGTGATCTCACCCCAGCATAGGGGAAGGCTATACCAAAGAATGTAAATAAGGTAGCCCCAAGTAGTGCGCAGTATTGCAAAATTGTAACCACAGATTAGGCACTATCTAGCCAAAATTAGACAAAATGTACCGGTAAGCCTGTAAGCTGTAATAAAGCAACGATCTAAACAAGGTGGCAAGAGCGTGTCACAATCCGGGAGGAACACAGATAAGAACAAGGGGAATTATAGACCCCGACAGACCAGAACAATAAAAACCCAATGGTGAAATAACCCATATACAACCAAAAAGAATATAGGAGCCATTAGGCACTGATAACTATTCATAACACTAGCCCAGACTGTGGTGGAGTATAACCACACCCACATGTGGGTAGACCTTCCAAGCAGCAGGGATAGGTACAACCAAAAATGTCCTACATACACATAAAGAGGATGGCCAGATAATGAGTCAGAGAAATAGATGAAGAAATGTGGGACACTCAAAGAATAAAATTGAAAAAAAAAAAAATACAAAACAGAACAAAAACAATAATGTGCACAAACAATAAACAAGAAGAACAAGATAAAACAGAAAAAAAGCCAAAAACAAGGAAAAAAAAAAAACAACAATATTCACAGGATCAAAAAAATACAGAAAAGTCCAAATGAGCATTAAGCCCATGGGGACTCAGGGTGTTTAATCGATAAATCCATTTGGATTCACATTTCAACAGTTCTTGGTTGCGATCACCACCCCTCCTCAAGGGTACTACTGTGTCTATCAACATGGCACGGAGGGAGGCAATAGGGTGTTTCAGTTCCAAAAAATGCCTAGGCACAGGTTGGTCAGCTTGGTCATCCTTGAAAGCAGCTCTTATGGCACTTTTGTGGTTGGCCAGTCTCTCCCTGAAGGTAGTGCTGGTCTTTCCGATGTAATAGAGGCCACACGGACAAGATAAAAAGTACACAACATATTGAGAAGTGCAAGTGAGCCTGTGCCTAATGGTGTACATTTTGGTGGAACCCGGGTGATGGAATCTTTGGCCAGTAATTAGGGAACTGCAAGTGACACAGCTGCCACACTTGTAGCAGCCTGTTTTAGTTTGAGCAAGCCATGTTCTGTTTCTGCGCCATTGGTCTGTTTTCATGAGCAGTGTCTTCAGGCTGGAACCACTTCGATGGACCACTCTAGGCGGTGAGGAATTTTGAAATGGGAGTGTCCGGTCTTGATTAATGAGATGCCAATTGGCCCTGATGATATCAACAACCTGTTTGGTGGCTGGTGTGAAGCTGGTGACAAAGTTGATGGGTGTATTAGCCTCTACTTGGGTCAATATATATATATATATATATATATATATATATATATATATATATTTATGTGATTTACACATATTAACACATACATGACTGAAGTGCAGCAAGGAAAGCTTGCAGTAATGTGTGGCGCGGACATGATTGCTAATTCTCCTGCCACTCTGTGCAATTAACTTGTGTGGCTCAGAGTGAGGCGGTGAGGTGTTAGTACCAGCAAATTGACATGTGGCTGGGGGAAGCTGCCTCTAATGCAGTTTAGGCCACACAGCCACATGCGAGGTGTCCAGTAGTTGCTACGTCGTGGACCGGTCAGATATCGCTTAGCATAGGAAACACCAATTTCCAGCTGTTACTTTTACTGTTTGTGTCATTCTGAAGGCATTACTAGATAACTAATTTTAATTTTCAGTCTGCCTGTGATACCCTCACAATAAACCTGTAACTGCAGAGCCTTTTGATATGCAGATTTGTTCCCCAAGCTTTTTACACTACATATACAAAAGTAGTGTGATTTTCTGTGTACAATGATCATTATTCGGTTTATTTTATTCTTACATAATTGTGGGTGTGTGTGTGTGTGTGTGTATGTGTGTATGTATGTATGTATACACACACACACACATACACATAACTATAGGAAAGTGTTTTTCAAGCTCCATTTAACATTAACTTAGAAAAAGCCATTAAAAAAAAAAAGAAAAAAGTAATGTTATACCCTGACCCCAAAAATATTATTATTGCTTAAATAGCACAAAACCTAAATACGCCACTGCACAGTTCCCATAGACTGCAATGTAAAGGCACTTTTCAGAGCTGTTTTTTTCTAACAACCCACTCCCACCAACTGTAAAGCCCCAAAATACTGCCTAGTGCAGTAATTTTATTAAAAAATAAAGATGCTGCTATCTTTATTTTTTAATAAAATACACTACACATTGTATTTTGGGGGAATTTGGGACATATTTATAAAATTAATATATAATAATAATAAAATAAATATATATATATATATATATATATATATATATATATATATATATATATATATATATATATATATATATATATATATATATATATATATATATAATGAATCAGAGATCTGATCTCTGGTTAACTTTATAAGTTATAATTGCTACTGCGAGCTTGAGGTAGCAATAACCAGCCAAATTTGCCCGTTTGCAGGAGCGTGATAATTTAGTGCTCCACTTGTAATCTAGCCCTAAATATACTTTTGCAAGTAAAAAGGTGAAATAAAATCTATTTCAATTTAAATTGAAGCTTGCAGAAAATACATGTATGAATTGATAAAGTCCACCAATCCAACACTTCAAAAACTCCTACTTTAATCTTAACCGGAAGAGGAAAAGGGACTACAATTACTAAACAGCAGGGAAGGTGCAGGCAATAGCGATGAAATTAGAAGCCACTCTCAAAGAGGTGCTATTAAAAACAGAAAAAAAAATGTATTAAACCATTTAAAGTTTAATACATATATAGTGGTTAGCCAAACAAAATCTGGCTCCTCTGCTGAGGCCAGTCAAGGCCACATGTATTTGAGCTTGTCCATTGCTCTATTTTGTACATATGAATCACTGCCCTACATGCAGACAACACAGGCAAATCGTTTGGGGAGATAAATTCCTGCTCCTCTGCAGGGGAGAAAACTAAATTGCTAAGAGAAAAAAAAAAAATCTTATAAACTAAAAAATGTTTTGGGGGGATTTAAAAGATGACATGAACCTAACATTTTTTCTTTCATGATTCAGATAGAGAATACAATTTTAAACAATTTACAATTTAATTCTAATATCAAAATTGCTTAATTCTTTCCTTCTATCAGATACATGAATATGCCTAATATTCTTTTTGATCTGTTTGTTAATATTTTGCTTAATTATTTGAACATTAGAATGACTTGTAATACTTCTTGGACTTTCAACATTTATATGTTCTTAATACATAATACCATGATTCTCAAAATACTCGTCTGCACCAAAGAATCTACAATGTATTACAAGAAACATAATATCTGTATACTTGGTCCTTTTCAATAAAAAGATGATCAACAAAAAAATTGCTTCATTCTCTTAATAACTTTTGCTGAAGGAATACATTTTTTAGTACAAATTGCCACCGCAGCAGACATCTCAGCATTTAATTTAAAAAATAAAATAACACTTTGTAGTGTCTGCTCCATGATAGTATGAGGAGGCTATCTATACAGTCCCCTCTCATAATAACGGCATTTACTGACATTTATGTTTCTCGAATACTGCTAGAAGATGTAAAATATCTTTTATCCTTTTGATATTGTGGATGGCACATGTATGTCTAACAGCCAGGAAAACATAGTGATAAATTATAGATAGTTTACTTTGGCTATTAGCCTCTGATTAATTCTTTTATTTAAAAAAAAAAAAAAAAAAAAAAAAAAAAAGTACAGTTTACTTACGATGTTGAAGATGATATTGACTGATCATCTGGAGCTGCAAAAAACAAAAAGCATAATTACTTAGACAAAAGAAAAAATTATGAAATTTATATTTTTATCCAGAAAATGATTGGATTTTAAATGATTATATTTTATATACAGTATTTGTATGGGTATTTTTACAAACGTATGAACAGGAGCTGTACAAAATAAACTGCTAATGTAGAGGAACAACTTTCTTTGCATAGTACATTTATTACCCTGATCCAATGACAAAAACATAAAATAACCCCTTAAAGACAAGGCCATTTTTCAATTTCTTTCCCTTAAGGACCAGGGCTATTTTTACATTTCTGCGGTGTTTGCGTTTAGCTGTAATTTTCCTCTTACTCTTTTACTGTACCCTCACATTTTATATACCGTTTATCTCGCCATTAAATGGACTTTCTAAAGATACCATTATTTTCATCATCTCTTCTAATTTACTATTTATAAAATATGATGAAAAAATGGAGAAAAAAAACCCCACACTTTTTCTAACTTTTACCCCCAAAATCTGTTGCACATCTACAACCACTAAAAAACACCCATGCTAAATAGTTTCTAAATTTTGTCCTGAGTTTAGAAATACCCAATGTTTACACGTTCTTTACTTTTTTGTAAGTTATAGGGCAATAAATACAAGTAGTACTTTGCTATTTCCAAACTTTTTTTTTTTCAAAATTAGCGCTAGTTACATTGGAATACTGATATCTTTCAGGAATCCCTGAATATCCCTTGATATGTATATATTTTTTTTAGAAGACATCCCAAAGTATTGACCTAGGCCCATTTTGGTATATTTAATGCCACCATTTCACCGCCAAATCTGATCAAATAAAAAAAAATTGTTCCCTTTCACACAAACTTTTTCACAAATATTAGGTTTCTCACTGAAATTATTTACAAACAGCTTGTGCAATGCTTCTCTGGGATCCCCTTTGTTCAGAAATAGAAGACATATATGGCTTTGGCGTTGCTTTTTGGTAAGTAGAAGGCCGCTAAATGCCGCTGCGCACCACATTTGTATTAGGCCCAGCAGTGAAGGGGTTAATTAGGTAGCTTGTAGGGAGCTTGTAGGGTTAATTTTAGCTTTAGGGTAGCATAGTAGACAACCCAAAGTATTGATCTAGGCACATTTTGATATATTTCATGCCACCATTTCACAGCCAAATGCGATCAAATAAAAAAAATTGTTCACTTTCTCACAAACTTTTTCACAAATATTAGGTTTCTCACTGAAATTATTTACAAACAGCTTGTGCAATTATGGCACAAATGGTTGTAAATGCTTATCTGGGATCCCCTTTGTTCAGAAATAGACTTATATGGCTTTGGCATTGCTTTTTGGTAATTAGAAGGCCACTAAATGCTGCTGCGCACCAAACTTGTATTATGCCCAGCAGTGACTGGGTTAATTAGGCAGCTTGTAGGGAGTTTGAAGGGTTAATTTTAGCTTTAGTGTAGAGATCAGCCTTCCACCTGACACACCCAACCCCCTGATCCCTCCCAAACAGCTCTCTTCCCTCCCCCACCCCACAATTGTCTCCACCATCTTAAAGGGACAGTATACACTCATTTTCATATAACTGCATGTAATAGACACTACTATAACGAATAGGATGCACAGATACCGATATAAAAATCCAGTATAAAATGGTTTAAAAACGTACTTAGAAGCTTTCAGTTTAACTCTGTTGAAAAGGCAGTTGGAAAGCCCACTGCAAGTGGGAAATAAGACCCTCCCCCCTACCTCCCCCTTCTTTTGCATATGAAAAGACTGTTTACACAAACAGGAGCAAGCTTGAGAAGGTAGCTGACGGTATTCAAATAAAACTTTGGGCTTGGTTAGGAGTCTGAAAATCAGAGCAATGTTATTTAAAAATAAGCAAAACTATACATTTTTTAAAAAAAAAAAACTTTATGGGCTTTATAAAAAGATCATCTACAAAACATTTATGCAAAGAAAAAAGGAGTGTATAATGGTCCTCTAAGTACTAGCAGTCTGCCAGTACTAAAATAACCGCTAGATTTAGAGTTCTGCAGCCAAAGGGGTGCGTTAGCTACGCATGCTTTTTTACCCCGCACATTTTAAATACCGCTGGTATTTAGAGTTCACAGAAGGGCTGCGTTAGGCTCCAAAAAGGGAGTGTAGAGCATATTTACCGCCACTGCAACTCTCAATACCAGCGGCCAGCTTCAAAAACGTGCTCGTGCACGATTCCCCCATAGGAAACAATGGGGCCGTTTGAGCTGAAAAAAAACCTAACACCTGCAAAAAAGCAGCGTTCAGCGCCTAACGCAGCCCCATTGTTTCCTATGGGGAAACACTTCCTATGTCTGCACCTAACACCCTAACATGTACCCCGAGTCTAAACACCCCTAACCTTACACTTATTAACCCCTAATCTGCCGCCCCCGCTATCGCTGACCCCTGCATATTATTATTAACCCCTAATCTGCCGCTCCGTACACCGCCGCAACCTACATTATCCCTATGTACCCCTAACACCGCCGACCCCTATATTATATTTATTAACCCCTAATCTGCCGCCCCCAACGTCGCCGCTACCTACAATTATTAACCCCTAATCTGCCGACCGGATCTCGCCGCTACTATAATAAATTTATTAACCCCTAATCCGCCTCACTAACCCTATAATAAATAGTATTAACCCCTAATCTGCCCTCCCTAACATCACCGACACCTAACTTCAAGTATTAACCCCTAATCTGCCGACCGGACCTCACCGCTACTCTAATAAATTTATTAACCCCTAAAACTAAGTCTAACCCTAACACTAACACCCCCCTAAATTAAATATAATTTAAATCTAACGAAATAAATTAACTCTTATTAAATAAATTAATCCTATTTAAAGCTAAATACTTACCTGTAAAATAAACCCTAATATAGCTACAATATAAATAATAATTATATTGTAGCTATTTTAGGATTTATATTTATTTTACAGGCAACTTTGTATTTATTTTAACCAGGTACAATAGCTATTAAATAGTTAATAACTATTTAATAGTTACCTAGTTAAAATAATTACAAAATTACCTGTAAAATAAATCCTAACCTAAGTTACAATTAAACCTAACACTACACTATCAATAAATAAATTAAATACAATTAAATAAACTAAAGTACAAAAAATAAAAAAAGAACTAAGTTACAAAAAATAAAAAAAATATTTACAAACATTCTAAAAATATTACAACAATTTTAAGCTAATTACACCTACTCTAAGCCCCCTAATAAAATAACAAAGCCCCCAAAATAAAAAAAATGCCCTACCCTATTCTAAAATAAAAATAGAAAAGCTCTTTTACCTTACCAGCCCTTAAAAGGGCCTTTTGCGGGGCATGCCCCAAAGAATTCTGCTCTTTTGCCTGAAAAAAAAAAAAAACATACAATACCCCCCCAACATTACAACCCACCACCCACATACCCCTAATCTAACCCAAACCCCCCTTAAATAAACCTAACACTAAGCCCCTGAAGATCTTCCTACCTTGTCTTCACCACGCCGGGTATCCGTCCAAAGGAGGCTCCGAAGTCTTCATCCAAGCCCAAGCGGGGGCTGAAGAGATCCATCATCGGGCTGAAGTCTTGATCCAAGCGGCGGCTGAAGAGGTCCATCATCGGGCTGAAGAGATCCATCATCCGGCTGAAGTCTTCTATCAAGCGGCATCTTCAATCTTCTTTCTTCCGGATCCATCTTCATCCCGCCGACACGGAACATCCATCCTGGCCGACGACTTCCCAACGAATGACGGTTCCTTTAAAGGACGTCATCCAAGATGGAGTCCCTCGAATTCTGATTGGCTGATAGGATTCTATCAGCCAATCGGAATTAAGGTAGGAAAATTCTGATTGGCTGATGGAATCAGCAAATCAGATTCAAGTTCAATCCGATTGGCTGATCCAATCAGATTGAGCTTGCATTCTATTGGCTGATCGGAACAGCCAATAGAATGCGAGCTCAATCTGATTAGCTGATTCCATCAGCCAATCAGAATTTTCCTACCTTAATTCCGATAGGATTCTATCAGCCAATCAGCCAATCGGAATTCAAGGGATGCCATCTTGGATGACGTCATTTAAAGGAACCGTCATTCGTCGGGAAGTCGACGGCCAGGATGGATGTTCCGCGTCGGCGGGATGAAGATGGATCCGGAAGAAAGAAGATTGAAGATGCCGCTTGATAGAAGACTTCAGCCGGATGATGGACCTCTTCAGCCGCCGCTTGGATCAAGACTTCAGCCCGATGATGGACCTCTTCAGCCCGATGATGGACCTCTTCAGCCCAGTGATGGATCTCTTCAGCCCCCGCTTGGGCTTGGATGAAGACTTCGGAGCCTCCTCTGGACGGATACCCGGCGTGGTGAAGACAAGGTAGGAAGATCTTCAGGGGCTTAGTGTTAGGTTTATTTAAGGGGTTTTGGGTTAGATTAGGGGTATGTGGGTGGTGGGTTGTAATGTTGGGGGGGGGTATTGTATGTTTGTTTTTTTTACAGGCAAGAGAGCAGTGGCTCTCTCTGCATCGGCGTGCCTAAAAAGGTATTGCAGTGATGCCTCAATATCGAGGAATCACTGCAATACCTTGAAAGCGGCTGGAAGTGAACAGGATCGCTTCCAGTCGCTTGAAACCCCTGACGACGTACAGGGTACGTCGCTGGTCTTTAAAGACCAGTTTGTGCAAGACGTACCCTGTACGACATGCGTCGTTAAGGGGTTAAACATGAATGCTGTATTGTGGATACAGGATAGAAAAACTGATTTCTTCTTTCTTCAAAACAAGCCTGTGCATCATGAGCAATTAATTGCTTGAGAGTCTGCTCTCGAGTTTCTGATAGGCTTTCAGAGGTTTGGGATGCTTCCGAATGTGGATGAAGTCTTTTCAGAGCTGGATTTCTACGTGTATAAGTGCAACACACTGAGGGGCGGAGCAAGCTCTTGGACTGAATGGTCGCACACTGACATAGCTCTGGCTATATACTACAAATAATCGTATATTTTGCCGTTCAGCCCAGCCTAATTTATAGTCACAGGGCATCTTACGAGCTCATAGATTTCTCATTAGAAGTTTGAAGGCTAAGGGATAGCAGCAAGTAAAGCAATTCTGCCTAATGTTGTGGCGCCCTTTGCCGAGATCTCTGAGAGCGGCCATCTTTCAGCTGGCGAGGAGACTTCATTGCAAGAGTGAAAACGATCATAAAGGATACTTCCTAGTGTCAAGGAGCTACTAAATCTTTAAGGATTGCGGAGTTACAGAGAGCTTCTGACTTGGAGGTACTAATTCCACTCATATAGCGGCAAAATATTTCCATTTCATACCCTATTCCTCGGACACAAACCTGGAGCCTAATAGACTATCACCCTTTCAAGTTTGAAAATGGAGACTAGAATTGAGCTAATACTTAATAATCTGTGCACCGACATCAAGGAAGGTTTCCGGATCCTAACCACAGAAATAGAGGCTATTTTTGATCCTCTTTGCGCTACCTATGTAGATACTGATCATATTCCAACGCTCCAGAACGTTCGAGAAGAAACCTTGCCTTCCTGGTCAGACGATCCTGAGCCCTTAGAGAATGAGACTTACATGCTGAAAGGGCAAATAGTAAATCAGCCAACCAATCTATTAACTTTACCCAAGTATGCTACAGCATTAAAGAGAACAAAGCCTGAGATCTACACAACAATCGTCTTGGAGACTGGCCCTCTGCCTATATCGCATGGTCGTGTATGGATTAGCTGGGGACAAATCATTAGCGGTGTGACAGATTTTCTTAGATCCGCACTTGCAGAACACCTACAACATGAAATGCAGCCAATGAAGGAAGGAGCTTGGTGCTCTTGAAGTGAATGGGAGTGTAAGTTCCTGTATCTATGCACCGGGAAAATATTCTTCAGTATGGTCTTCCTTGATGTGCTCTTTGACAGCACAGAGACGCTCTGGAATTGGTTAAATTTTGCCAATATCTGGCTGACTCATACTTAATTTTATTTGTTGTGAATTGGTGTGCTTTAGAATAGGAGTAGTAAATAGTAATGAGTAGAGGAATTTGTTTCTGTTTTGTATAATGCGCATACTGTTTCCTAATCTAAGTGACTAAGGACTAATGCTGGTTCATCTTCATATTTAAAATCTATTTTGCAACTTCAACATTGACTGAAGTACATATAAGTTTGAAAAGTTGAGTTTATCTCAGATTTGATAATTGCAAGCTATGTCTTTGTAGGATTACCTAATTCAGTTTGTTTAGCACATCCAGATGTTTCTTTTAAGTTATGTTTCCGGAAGGTCAGTTGTGCTACCTACTAACTGCTGCAACAATATCCTAGATATGGTATGTGTAACGTTTTCAGTTTTATGAAGGCTTTTTTTATCTTATTATGCCCTAACATGCAGACCATATCATTTGCAAGCTATATTGATCAAAGGGAGCTTCCCAAGGATATAACTAGATGAGTTTCTGTGCTGCAAATACCCATTAACATTAGGGACTGCCTATGGTGACTTTAGTGTCAGATGCCTTAGATTCCTAAACCTATATGGGACAGTTATCTTACACAAGACTTACAATTTAGGTTGCATTTAGGTTCATATTGTATTTGTTGGTTTAGATATCTTTATATTATTATAAGCTTTGTACATGCCTATAGTATCTCTCATTCCACTCACATGCTATAATTGGAAAGTATATGTTATTAACATGTTAACTTACTATAGTGTGTTATACTCCTTTATACCTACGAAGGAGCGCTTACAACTAAGACCCCAGCATATGTATTTTTCCATATATCTGAGTAACCACTAAAGAAGAAGCAGCCTATATTTTTAATACTAGAGCATACACTATATATTACACCGAACACAATATATAATCTTCTATCATTCATAATTGAAGGTAACTGTCTGCAGCTATATATTGTACACACTGATATAGATCTGGCTCCTGCAGACATGAAATGTCTACGCCACAATTTTCTGTGTTATTACTACCCCTCTAGGTCCTCACTATATTGATGTATTCAGTTCAACATAACAAGATGGCTCCCTGTATTTGATATATAAGTGTAGCTTTATATTTCTTACATATATTTGTATGTATGGCGGGATCAGACTGATATACTTCAGGAAAGTTTTCTTCTGTGAAAAGCACACTGGTCTAAAAGAAGCTGCCTCCGGGTGGTAAATCGCCATAGAACAAGCCACTGAGCTGTTGTTCGTTCCTGGTAGAGAGCTTCTCTCTTTGTATGCAAATTATATTTGTATGTAGGCATGCAAACATTTTCCTGTTGATCTAGATATCTATATTCTACTATAAGTTTTGTACATGCCGATAAAATCTTAAATTCCTCTCACAGGCTTCAATTGAAATACATATATGTTACTACCATATTCTATTGGGTTACACTCCTCTACACCCACTAAGGAGAGCTTACAGACAGGTCCTTAGAATAGGTATTGTTTATATATATATATATATATATATATATATATATATATATATATAATCCCCCTTAGATACATGTAGCAATGAGAGGCTTTGTACGTTATTTGGGGACAACTTTCCACCAGTGAACTAATCAAATTTTGAGGAGATATATAACACGAGATTAACCCCGATTTACCGTCTCTTAGTAACCCCCTACTACTCATACTTAGTCTAGAAGGTCCAAGAGTGGCCACCAAGTGTTGTCAGGGGTACGATATATGTTTTCACTACAGATTAGGGGACTCATAGAATGTTATTTCTATAAAAAATGAGGTTTGTTTACCTTTCTCTATAGGCAACTAAAGTTTCTACTCAGAGCGACCTGTAAAAATATCATCTATGTCAAGAATTTGAATTCAATGACAAATGTGTTTCTACGGGCTAAAACATTTATTTTTATTATGTGCTCTTGATGACTTAATTCTGTATTTTGCAATTTGCCTGTTATGGTTTATAACCTCAATAAAAAAAAATATCTAAAAAAAAATAATAAAAAATAAAAAAAGTGCAACACACTAAGATCTGGATTTGCACACCTCCAAATACACATGCATAACTTCTAAATGTATCAAGTAAACAGCAGCATAGGAGTCATATCATAAATATTTAAAGCACACACTTTATGAGCACACAATTTATGGTCCCACATTTAGCATCAGTGCAATGTCTCGTCATAATAAAATATAAATTGAAAAGCAAAATATGAAAAGTATATATTTTTTTTCACCTTCCATCATCTGATTTACAAGAGGCGTGACAACTCATTTTCACAAATGCTCCTAGCCCAGTGCAAACTCACTTAAAGCAGAACAGAATTATTATTAAAAAATAAATTTTAAAAAAACACCAATAATCTTCTTGTAAGGATTTTTCTCAGAATGTCAGATAATTTTATACTCAATCAGCTATCCTATTAATTTGTATAACTGCAGGGTCTATGAGCCCTGACACCAACAACAAACCAAAATAAAACTAACAATTACCAGGTGCCAGTTATTACTTTGATGATCAATTGACATCTATAAAGATACAAAAAACAACAACAACAACAAAAAAAACATACTTGAATGGTGGTACCCCCTTTTTCAGTTTGGAGTTCTTCTAATATAATTTTATGATGAGCGAGTGACAAGGATTTATTTAGATTTACCAGCACCCCAAATAGGACCGATGCTGTGAGGTATTTATCACTGTTTTTCCTATCCCCTGGCAGCCAGATGAACACAGGACCAGTCATTTGAGCAAAAGAAGACTACGGTTTTCAAGTAAGGGGTCTCTTGTCCCAATATATACTGTGGAGTGCAACAACCCCTTAATTATGTTCCATATGCATATAGTTCTATTACTACATTTGACCCCTTATCAGAAATAAGGCTACTCAACCCTCAAGCCATATTGTAGTGGTTAGATAAGAGTGCCAAGATCCCTTTTAAAACCCAGAAAACTCTAAAAGTCATCTACTACACAGGTAATTGTGAATTCTAGAGTAACTTAGAGGGACACAAGATCCCTCACTGGAAAAAGGGTTTCCCATTTTCCCAGAATGCAGTTTACTTTAAACTGTGTGCTTTTTGCAGGGCCGAGTGCTCTGAACATCCCCGGTGCTAAGAGAGGCAGATGACTACTTCATATGATTGGTCTCATTGCTCTCTTTGAAAAGAGGGGGAGATAGAGGGTGTAATAATCACTTCCAATCCATATAAAATCTCCCTGGAGACTCCTGGTGTAGGTGATCATCCTTTCTCACAGTGATTATCTGTACACTCGGGGGATAAGTGTCAAATGAAGGACTGCATCCCCTCTAAGTAGAATGGAGCACTGTAATATGAACTTGATAAGGAGAACTGAAAAAGAGCCCTCTTTATTCAGTCAGAGAATGAGAAAAAAAAATCATATGGAGGGCAGCATGGATGTCCTCCACCAACACAAATTAAAGGTAATATGGAGGATGTCTCTCTACCATGGCCCACACATATTCATGTTAAAATGAGAGGTACAGTGCCCATTTAGCTATATGATAACTGCTACTGAAATTAAATGAAGACGGACTGAATACACTAATATTATTTGAGAGAGATGAATTACATAGGACTATTTATATGCTTTATAAACCAAATTTAATGACATTACTTTAAATTATCTACCAAGCTTTCTATACAAATGGTACCCAATTAGAACAAAGGTAGGTGTGACCCTACATCCAAAGTGTGTAACTATTAGCACTCATCATCTCAATAATAGCCATGTACTGGTAGTATTAAATACTGGTTGATACTGAGACAGTAATATTTCCCTATAGGGGAAGACTGCGGTTAAAACTTCAAAACTTTATTATATAATGGTTAAAATGGGACATATACATATAAAAACAAAAAGTGGAGGGTGTAACTCCAATATGCAAACATTTGATGTGTACAAAGGTAAGTGGGGGTTAATAGACAGTGTATAGTGTTATATACTAGCTCCTCTTAGTCTCCTAGTACTCTCAACACAATAAATTGGTTATTAAAGGTGGTACCTAATAGGTTTGCATAAAGGGTAAGTACCTTATAGGTTAGAATTGCCTATATAGAGCGAAAAAATTGCCCAAATTAAGCTATAATAGCACTCCGCTCTGATAACAGACAATTCATGATACAACAGATACAGTTAGAGATGATAGTGTTAGCAGTCCACTATGTATTGGTATAATTATTGCATAGTATACTGTAATTATAGTAAGATATGTGAGTATTCAGCTCTAACGGTTAGTGGTTAAATTTTGCCCTGGATGTTGTTATCGTCAGTTTAATAACAAGTTTCTGACCTGTTGTAACCACCTGATGTTTTAATGGATATGTTCCAAAATAATCGTTATTATTTATACTTCTAGAGACTGCTCTATATGAGGTTATTTTGATATAACTATTAATCTGTCAAGAGTAGAAAAAGCAAACCCGTAGCTGCTATGCAATATTGTTACAAATTAACCGCTCAAAGGAGCTTACTGTTTGTACACAAGGAAATCTTCCCAGCGTGTAACAATTGTATAAGAAATAGCGTTACAAATGAACCTCTCAGAAGAGCTTACTGTTTGTACGCAAGGAAATCTTCCCAGCGTGTGTGGTAATTGTATAAGAAATAGCGTATCATAAACACAGTTACAAATAGACCACTAGAGGGAACTAATTGTAGGACAGAGAGAAATCTCTCTCCCAGTGTGTAACATACTACTGTTAATATTAGCCCATTGTTCCCACTAATAAATATAAAAAGTCAATCTATTGATTCTTACGGAGTAAACATCCACCACTTTTACTTAAAACTGAGGATCCCAAAATCCTCCAACAAGACTCCCTAACATGTTTTGCACATAACTGTGCCTTTTCAAAGGCGGAGCCACCGCTCATATCTGCCCTTTATATAGGGGGAAGTGAATCCTTATAGGTCAGTGAATGGGTGGCACAACAAGTTTTGATTGGAATAGCTACCCTGAGTTGTTATAGTAACCATTGTTGTTTGTATATTCTCAGAGTAGACTATTGAAACACTTTAAGAAAGAAGAACGTAATAGTATCTGTGTGAATAACATATATTTACTATTTTAGGAATCTGATTGTTCCTATATTTTAATTATACTGATCGTAATATAACGAAAACTTCCAAAGGAAAATATTATAACTGTATAGATTGAGGGGTATATTAATCTGTAGATAGTATCTTAACAATGAAATAGAAATTAAGATAACGATAGCTTATATGTAAAGTTTTGATTTTATTAGTTTAGTCCTAATCATACTGTATAGCATTTTGTTTCAAGGATGACACCTGCTAACCAATTATAATAAAACATCTAGATGAAATTGTGTTTAGTAACCTAATGATATTCTAATTAGTGTGTGTTGTGTATATTGTGTGCCATAATAAATTTGTGTGTTTGAATATTGGGCACACTGGTTAGGTAGTGCTGATTTATAGAAATAATTATTATTATAATAATTCTTTAACTCATAAATTATACATGTTATACCATATAAGTTACTTATAATAATATTTAAACGATAGGCTTTATGTATCACAGGCCTATCACAATATTCGTTTCAGAGAGGGCACATCTTATTTTTTCTTTCTCCATTTCTCTTCTTTACCCCTCGGGATAATGTTACTGTAGTTTTTTTTCTATGTGAAGAACATAGGAATGTAAAATATGCATAAAGCGCTTTGTGTATCACACTTTAGGTCTAACATGGTGTTGGGTTAGCGCACATAAATTATTAAACTTAAAGCGCATTCTTAAAATATTAAATATAAAAATATTAAAATTATTAGATACTGTAAAAAAAATATATTTTTTTTTACAGTATCTATATTTAATAATTAATATTTTATATATAAAAATTTAAAAAATGCCATTTACGATTACTAATTCTTCATGTGCACTAACCCGACACCGTGTTAGACCTAAATCATGAAATACAAAGCGCTTTATGCATCATTCCAATGTTCTTCAAATAGAATTTTTTTAATTTTTTTGATTAAATATATATATTTCTATATACATACAAACACACACATTTAGACGTGTGTGTGTGTATATATATATATATATATATATATATATATATATATATATATATATATATATATATATATATATATATATATATATATATATATATATATATATATATATAAATATATAAAATAGAGGAAAAGTTACGGAGGGGACACAGCTGCTGGGAGCTAATAGGAAAAAAACATACAGTTCCTAAGTAAATACTGGTATGGCCATGAATAAATCAAGTATGTGGTGCAGACCCTTGAAATAAATTACATGAATTAGCAAGAAAGAAAAAATCCTGGAAAAATTGAATACCAGGATGAAAGACAGGGAATTCAGCACTCTTTTTGTCAAAAAAAGGTTTATTTAGCTCAAAAAAAATATTTAGTAAGGTGTATCCAAAGTTACAGCTGAAATGGCTATAAGAGAGATCAATCTCTGGCACTGAAATTTCCGAGATTAAGTTGTCTTAGAAACATTTTAGCAATAGGTAAATTCACAAGTGACCAAGTAATGTATATATCAAAAACATAAAAATAATAAGCAAACCTGACCGGTCATGGGTGAGTGTTCATGCATGAACAGGATACAATAGCAGAAAACGTAATGGCTATATTATGACAGGCATGAATATCTCTATGTACTCACTACAGTGTTAGTGAGATGTGTTACTTGGGAGACAATAGTCAGACTGCTACACCCTACTGCAAACGGCACCTTTAGAATATAAGGCAAACTGCCGAGCAGATATAGAAATGGGATCTAAGTCGTTTCTGACTATGTACCTCAAGGTATTGTACAGATATGAATAGTACAGATTCGAGCATAAGCATAGTAATGTACATACATAGTATTGCTGAAATATATTAATGGGGAACAATTATCAAGCTACTACACCCTGCTGCGTACGGCACCTTATTAGATAAGGCCTAATGCCGGGCAGGAATAGTAATGGGATCTAAGTAGTTAATGATAATGTGCCTCAAAATATGTACATCTGTCTGTAGATAAGCAAGCAAAAGCAAAGGTAGAGTTTGCTCAGCAGGGATTAGTAATAAGCAGGTAGTAGCGTGTTTTGTGAGTCACTGTAGAGGTCCTTGGCATTAGATCATATATGCATAAGATGGAAAAAGTCATAGAAGGATGACAAGCATAATGCAAAGTGAGGAATTGCAAATCAGTTATGCATAATGTTAGTATGCTTTGAGCGAAGGTTAAAGTTAGCAATCTCTTATGTACTTAGTGACTTCTGGTTCAACCCTCTCTGCAGGGTAACAATGTCCAGATCGAACATAAATTTGCCTATTGATCAGGCCAAAAATATGACAACATATGACCTGTCTCCTGTATTGTCCTCATGCTGATGCATAATGTATAGTCTTTAATTGTTTCCCAAAAACATCCAGACTTCTTCGAATGCGTATGCTTGCTGTGTATCCGTTCAGTGGCGTTCACACTGACCACATGTACCGTGTCGGCTTGTCCAATGCCGACGCGCGTTTCACCCGCTGGGTGTGGCGGGCTTCATCAGGGCGTGATGACGTTGGGAGCATCTCATCTCCCTTTTAAGCTTACTAAGTTTCACGCCCCTATTCAAGGATTCTATGGTCTAATCATACTAAAAGAGGATAAATTAAAAACAAATTTTCTGTGTTAGATAGTTGAAATACAAACATGTCAAACCGGGCTAGTAAGCCCTAATCGAGAGGTAGATGTATATACACAAGTTAGGTCATATTTTGGTCATTTGTGTACTGAAAATAAAGTTACAAAAATTACAAGCTTAAGGATACCTATGGCGAAAACAGCCCTAAATTTAAAATACTCAAAAGATTAATTAGCCTCGTTACTGGTAATAAGAAATTTTAATTAGGTGTAGAATTATAGTTCTCACTATTGTAGATAGTAATTTTACATCATTATACGATATATACATGTCTGAAATAGAGAAATAAGGATAGGGTTATGACAATAACCATTCTTTATAGGAAGCAGGCCATGTCTATTCTATCATTTAACCAATTGGGTATCTGAGTTTGTAGGATCGTAATCCACCTACATTCTTTCTGGAGGAGGACTTTGTCGTTATCACCCCCTCTATTATTGGTAATACCTCTGTCAATACCAATGAATGAGAGAGAGTCAGGATTACAGGCATGAACTTCTTCAAAGTGTTTAGCCACATTACTTTTGGGATTTTTATATTTTATGTCATCCCTATGCTCAGTTATCCTGTCTTTTATGGCTCTCCTGGTTTTACCCACGTAGAAACGTGGGCAACTGCAGGAGAGGAGGTAAATAACACCTTCAGTACTGCATGTAATGTGGTGTTTCAACTTCTATATTTTGCCTGTGTGAGTTGAAAATATTTTGGTTTTCACCATGTATTTGCAAGCCACACATCTTCCACATGGATGATTTCCTGTGGATCTATGTGTAGTAAGCCAATCTGTTTGTTTTTTGATTGACACATACTGGCTTCTCACAAATTTGTCTCTGAGATTAGGTGCCCTTCTGGCAGTGATGTTGGGGTGATCTCCTAACTCCCTAGATACCCCTTCATCGCTCGTTAGAATATGCCAGTTCTTTTCCAGTATCATTCTCAGAGCTGTCCAATGACAGTTATAATCTGCAATCAATCTGATTGTACCTTGTACAGCCTTTCGTTTGGGCATTAAAAGTTGATCTCGGTTCGAGTGAGCTGCTTCATTAAGAGCTCTGTTTACTACTCTTTTGGAGTACCCCCTGTCTAAAAACCGTTTGTGCATCTCTATGGCATGCTCATAGTATTTGCCTACATTTGGGAGCCTGGGAGATGGAGGATGTCTATCAGAGCCCTCTCTGAGGAAAACATCCACATATGGCTAAGATATGTGGATGACATTTTCCTCATATGGGAGGGCTCTGAAATGGGCCTTTCTGATTTTGTAGAAACTCTCAATAAAAATGATAAAAAATATCTTTCTCACACTGCAAAGCAGTAAGGAGGAAATATCCTTTTTGGATATTAAGATAAATCTCAATCAGGGCTCTATTGTGACTGAGAATTTTCAAAAAACCACTGCAACTAATAGTCTGCTTCTTGCCACAAGCCACCATCCCAACCATCTCAAGAAGGGGATACCTAAGGGGCAGTTCCTGAGACTACGTCGGAACTGCTCCACTAAAACCAAATACTATGAGCATGCCATAGAGATGCACAAACGGTTTTTAGACAGGGGGTACTCCAAAAGAGTAGTAAACAGAGCTCTTAATGAAGCAGCTCACTCGAACCGAGATCAACTTTTAATGCCCAAACGAAAGGCTGTACAAGGTACAATCAGATTGATTGCAGATTATAACTGTCATTGGACAGCTCTGAGAATGATACTGGAAAAGAACTGGCATATTCTAACGAGCGATGAAGGGGTATCTAGGGAGGTAGGAGATCACCCCAACATCACTGCCAGAAGGGCACCTAATCTCAGAGACAAATTTGTGAGAAGCCAGTATGTGTCAATCAAAAAACAAACAGATTGGCTTACTACACATAGATCCACAGGAAATCATCCATGTGGAAGATGTGTGGCTTGCAAATACATGGTGAAAACCAAAATATTTTCAACTCACACAGGCAAAATATAGAAGTTGAAACACCACATTACATGCAGTACTGAAGGTGTTATTTACCTCCTCTCCTGCAGTTGCCCACGTTTCTACGTGGGTAAAACCAGGAGAGCCATAAAAGACAGGATAACTGAGCATAGGGATGACATAAAATATAAAAATCCCAAAAGTAATGTGGCTAAACACTTTGAAGAAGTTCATGCCTGTAATCCTGACTCTCTCTCATTCATTGGTATTGACAGAGGTATTACCAATAGAGGGGGTGATAACGACAAAGTCCTCCTCCAGAAAGAATGTAGGTGGATTACGATCCTACAAACTCAGATACCCAATGGGTTAAATGATAGAATAGACATGGCCTGCTTCCTATAAAGAATGGTTATTGTCATAACCCTATCCTTATTTCTCTATTTCAGACATGTATATATCGTATAATGATGTAAAATTACTATCTACAATAGTGAGAACTATAATTCTACACCTAATTAAAATTTCTTATTACCAGTAACGAGGCTAATTAATCTTTTGAGTATTTTAAATTTAGGGCTGTTTTCGCCATAGGTATCCTTAAGCTTGTAATTTTTGTAACTTTATTTTCAGTACACAAATGACCAAAATATGACCTAACTTGTGTATATACATCTACCTCTCGATTAGGGCTTACTAGCCCGGTTTGACATGTTTGTATTTCAACTATCTAACACAGAAAGTTTGTTTTTAATTTATCCTCTTCTAGTATGATTAGACCATAGAATCCTTGAATAGGGGCGTGAAACTTAGTAAGCTTAAAAGGGAGATGAGATGCTCCCAACGTCATCACGCCCTGACGAAGCCCGACACACCCAGCGGGTGAAACGCGCGTCGGCATTGGACAAGCCGACACGGTACATGTGGTCAGTGTGAACGCCACTGAACGGATACACAGCAAGCATACGCATTCGAAGAAGTCTGGATGTTTTTGGGAAACCATTAAAGACTATACATTATGCATCAGCTTGAGGACAATACAGGAGACAGGTCGTATGTTGTCATATTTTTGGCCTGATCAATATGCAAATTTATGTTCGATCTGGACATTGTTACCCTGCAGAGAGGGTTGAACCAGAAGTCACTAAGTACATAAGAGATTGCTAACTTTAACCTTCGCTCAAAGCATACTAACATTATGCATAACTGATTTGCAATTCCTCACTTTGCATTATGCTTGTCATCCTTCTATGACTTTTTCCATCTTATGCATATATGATCTAATGCCAAGGACCTCTACAGTGACTCACAAAACACGCTACTACCTGCTTATTACTAATCCCTGCTGAGCAAACTCTACCTTTGCTTTTTTTGCTTTTGCTTGCTTATCTACAGACAGATGTACATATTTTGAGGCACATTATCATTAACTATTTAGATCCCATTACTATTCCTGCCCGGCATTAGGCCTTATCTAATAAGGTGCCGTACACAGCAGGGTGTAGTAGTTTGATAATTGTTCCCCATTAATATATTTCAGCAATACTATGTATGTACATTACTATGCTTATGCTCGAATCTGTACTATTCATATCTGTACAATACCTTGAGGTACATAGTCAGAAACGACTTAGATCCCATTTCTATATCTGCTCGGCAGTTTGCCTTATATTCTAAAGGTGCCGTTTGCAGTAGGGTGTAGCAGTCTGACTATTGTCTCCCAAGTAACACATCTCACTAACACTGTAGTGAGTGCGTAGAGATATTCATGCCTGTCATAATATAGCCATTACGTTTTCTGCTATTGTATCCTGTTCATGCATAAACACTCACCCCTGACCGGTCAGGTTTGCTTATTATTTTTATGTTTTTGATATATACATTACTTGGTCACTTGTGAATTTACCTATTGCTAAAATGTTTCTAAGACAACTTAATCTTGGAAATTTCAGTGCCAGAGATTGATCTCTCTTATAGCCATTTCAGCTGTAACTTTGGATACACCTTACTAAATATTTTTTTTGAGCTAAATAAACCTTTTTTTGACAAAAAGAGTGCTGAATTCCCTGTCTTTCATCCTGGTATTCAATTTTTCCAGGATTTTTTTATTTCTTGCTAATTCATGTAATTATATATATATATACACATACATACACACACACACACATACAATATAGCCCATTACAGTCAAACACCTTGTCATATACCATATAACTGTGAAACCACACTTTTTTTTTTTAGATATTTGTATAAATCATTTTTATCAGAAAGTGTTTAAATGAGAGTAACTAATTTAATATGTATTTATGTTGTGTTTAGCGCATTTTTTTAAGCATTACCCTTTACGCAAGCTTTTCAGTCGCACTAATCCAACAAGCGTAAAATGTGATTGCACTCTCATGTTCACCTTCAACTTGTGATATGAGCTCTCTTTCCGTCTCGCACAAAACCTGGATATTGTTCACTTACAAATGTTAGTGCGCCCCACTTGTAATCTAGCCCAATGTGTACAGTCTATAATAAAGGTCATCAAAATATGTATTTTGTCTTCTTACCTTTAATTCTTTTGTGATCATTGTTTTCGGGATTCTGTACTTTTCTTTTTCCAAGCTGAGAAATCGGTGCAGTGATGGCGGCATTACTTGTATCTGCCTTGGTGCCTTTCAATTCTGCAACTTTCTTAAAAACATACCAAAAAAACATGAAATACTGTCTGGTGCCATAAATAACAAGAGACTCTAGAATATTGGCTGCAAATTTGTTTTCTTATGAAGCAGGAAGAGATGCAAATGGACTGCTAAATTATGAATTAGTATATTAAATCACAATGGTCAGGTTAAGTGTTTTTTTTTTGTGTGTTATATCAGGGATAGCCATGGGTCCAATGGGCCCCTTTATACTAGTTTTTGCAGCCCCAGTACAAAGCAGAACTAAAAATGTGCTTTAGGGCCTTTTGGTGAGTGGGTAAACAAGTTGGCCACAACTCAAAACAACCCTCTGGAGAGGACAACAGCAGAGGGTACTCTGCAACCTTACCTAAGTCAGATCATGAGCCATTGGAACTTTTAAGGAATTATATTATTATTTGTGTGTTTAATAGCCATAAATATATATATGCAGCCCTTAAACGGACACTGAACCCAAATTTTTTTCTTTCGTGATTTGGACAGAGCATGCAATTTTAAGCAACTTTCTAGTTTACTCCTATTATCAATTTTTCTTTGTTCTCTTGCAATCTTTATTTGAAATAGAAGGCACCTAAGCTAAGGAGCCAGATAATTTTTGGTTCAGACCTGGACAGCACTTGTTTATTGGTGGGTGAATTTATCCAACAATTAGCAAGAACAACCCAGGTTGTTCACCAAAAATGGGCCAGCTTCTAAACTAACATTCTTGCTTTTCAAATAAAGATACCAAGAGAATGAATAAAATTTGATAATAGGAGTAAATTAGAAAGTTGCTTAAAATTGCATGCTCTATCTGAATCATGAAAGAAAAAATTTGCGTTCAGTGTTCCTTTAAAGTTTCTAAGATATTGATCTGTTGCCTACCCATGTGTTACAAAGTTGGCCAACATTGCTGCAGTTTCCTTCCTGATCATGAGTTTCTCCTCCACCATATTTAAAGTGGTTGTTTTCGCACCCTTTTTCGCCTCAGCTTATTAAGTGACACTTTCTCTAACAATTAAAGAGAGAGTAAACACTTTGTAATCATTAGACATTTGTGTTGCTATAGATTAACATACAAGCCACATCTTAATGTTTTTAAAACACATTAAGATCATTTTCTTACAATTATTTATCAATATCCAAACAGCACCCACCATTTGCCTTATTTGGAAGAGCCAATCTGGGCTTTAGTCTGCAGACAGCAAGGCTGGCCACGGTCATAATGTTAGTATAGAATTAATTATTTTGCAGTTATCAGTTAAAGCATGGGAATTCGAAAATCTTTTTTTTTTCATGATTCAGGTACAGGATACAATTTTAAAGGACAATAAACCTCAGAAAGTGTACTTATAAAAAGAATGTGCACGCGATAATGGAAGTTTATAGAAGTAGAAAAGAATATAAAAGTTATTTTAAAAATGCATGCTTTATCTGAATCATGAAACTTTATTGTTACTTTAGTAGCCCTTTAATGTTTTAAACCATTCTACATTTATTTAAACACATGAACATAGTAGTTGCATTACCTGACAGTACTATCTATAGAAAATGCACATACAAATACTGAATCCTCACCTCTTTATGCTGTTTTCCAAGGATGTGCGCCTGCCACAATAACTCACTTTTAATATATGCGTTACACACAACACAGGACAACTGCCCAAGGCTGTTGTATGTATATATAATGTAGTCAAGGAATATTGCATGTAAAAATAACAGATTAGTAATTCCTCTCATTTTATATAACTTTTATGAAAGGAACCATAAATAAATAATAATAAATTAAAAAAAATAACACTGACTATCATTATAAGCACTAACAAAACTGCATAGTACTAATATACTTAAACAATGAGATGTTTAAATGGGTGGCAGGAATACTGTCCAACACTGTTGGCCTTTAATGTCTGGTACATCCCAGCACTCTTTGAATACGATGTTCAGACTGTACCTTCTTATTAAAAAAAAGTTTTTTTCCAATATATATTATCTACAAAATAACCCATTTATACATATTCAATAATGAGGGCTGCAACATATCCAGCAATCTAAAAAAAAGAAAATAAATCACTGACCAAGACCACAATTTCTGGTTTAGGTATATTTTTTTTTTAATTACTTTACACATTTCTGCACCCAAACCCCTCCTATCTGGCTCCTAAAATGTATAACTGCCTCCTGAAAGTCCTAGCTACCTTTTTGGCAATTCTGCATAAAAAACCCCACAATGCCCTAAAAAGTAACCAACGTCTGCAGTTTCCATGGTATGTTCATATTCATATATATAAGATACATAAGTCAATGAAGTTAATTAATGCTTTTACTACTATCTGGGAGCGACCATATCCAACAGTGAAAGAAGAGACTTGACATTGCTGTCCGCACCAGTTATAACTATACATTTGCCTTCGCTTTTTGACAGTAAAGGATATTTCGCTAGTGGAGATTCTATTCTCTTCTTGACTGCAGTCTCTCGCTGCTTAGCTTTCATCAGCCGCCTTAGCTCTTCTTGCTGCACCAGCTTCTTTTTCCCAGATGCTGCCATGTTGCCAAAATCTATGCCCTAACTTCCTTCACAACGTCACTTCCGCCATCACTACAGAAATGCCAATAGGATTTTACGTTGATTTCCAAACGAGTTCTTTTTTTTTTTTTTTTTTCAATAAAATGTATTGAGAAAAGAAAAAAAACTTTATTGAGAGAAAAAAAAAAACAACGACACTTGTTCTGTCAAAATAAACAGGCGCGGCGCCATGAGCATGTGGTTAGCTATTAGAAAAGTGTTTATTATGTATAGTGGCCTGTCAAAATTAGCGAACTGCGTACAACCAATGTCAGTGGACATATTGATTAATTTGATACTGCCAAAATCTGATTTTTCTGTGTTTGAAGGGAGAGAGTATAATAACATATCCGACGGTGTGCAGGGCGGGGAATATAAAGATTCTAAAGCTCGCTATACCCGTATAGAACAGCAGAGAGCGCCTGCCCCCTACAGTTAACGTTGTTCGAGGAGTAATTGTTACATATGTTCCAACAACACAGATCACATATTTTCCCTCAAATAACAAGAGTGATTTTACACTTTTGACTGCTAGTAACACACAAAGTATCAGTGATACTACTGTCATTGGCTAACACACAGATGAATGATTTAACACCTATGCGTCTGTAGGGCAGCAGTATCTGACACCTCAGATCAGATACAAGGTCTCAGCAGGCTCATTTAAAAAAAAAAAGTTTTATGGGGTCTTTTAACATAACATAAACATGAAAGTTACACATTTATTAAGGATGTTGTCAATTATCCAGTCTATTTTCTTGAGTATTCATGAGTTTTGTTTTTTTGTCAATGTTTAAGTTGTTAGGAATTAGGTTTTATACATTACCAATTAAAGGGACATAATACTCATATGCTAAATCACTTGAAACTGATGCAGTATAACTGTAAAAAGCTGACTGGAAAATATCACCTGAGCATCTCTATGTAAAAAAGGAAGATATTTTACCTCACAATCTCCTCAGCTCAGCAGAGTAAGTTCTATGTAAAAAGTTATACTCAGCTGCTCCCAGCTGCAGGTAAAAAAAATAAAAAAAATGAAGAAATGAACAGCAGCCAATCAGCATCAGCAGTGCTGAGGTCATGAACTCTTACTGTGATCTCATGAGATTTGACTTAACTCTCATGAGATTTCATAGTAAGCTTCCTTTACCTGATTGGTGAAATAATATGAGAGTGCACGATGCTAGTCCCTTCAGATGTCCCAGGACAAACACACTCATATGCTGCTTAGAAATCCTTTACAATGGGATGTGGCTACTGAGGAACTTTTGAGGTAAAATATCTTTCTTTTTTACATAGAGATGTTCAGGTGATATTTTCTAATCAGCTTTTTACAGCTATGCTGCATCACTTTCAAGTGTTTAAACATTTGGGTATTATGGCCCTTTAAGTATTTACAGCAGATATTTTTGCAGTGTGTACATTTTCATTGAATTTATCACAAGGAATACAAGCGGTATAGGTGTAGTGTTTTGTGTGGGTGATAGGTTAGTGTTGGATTTGAGTATTAATTTATGGGTGTAAATCCTGTTTGATTATTTATTTGTATTATTATTATTAGGTATTTATAAAGCACCAGCAGATTACACAGCACTATACAAGTAATACACATTACAGGGATGCCTTACATACACAAACAAACAAACAAGTACAGTAGGGTACAATACAGTTGTAGGAGCAATACTTGAGATATACAAAAGGAGATGAATCAATGCCCTGCCCTTGAGCACAATAAGTAGTAGTTCACTTTAAATATAAAGTGTCCTACAGGTAGAGAGGTTCTCAAGCTTACAATCTAAAGGAGAGGGAATGGACACAAAAGGTGAGGGAGAAGGGAAATATGTCTGATATAAGGCAGGGTAAACTGAGAGTGAGTGAAGCGTGTGGTGAGAGAGCAAATGAGGGCTGGAAAACAGAATATGGTAAGGTCTCGGTACAGAGCAGAGATAGGCAAGGTGTCCGTGACTAGCCCTTGCAGTGGCCGCCACAACCTTTATATCTTTTCTTTCTGATTAAATAATAGGAATAAAAAAAATATGTAGTGTGAATAAAGTTAGTGGCTTGTAAAGAGACTGCTAGCGATATTGGGTGATAAGTTATGGAATAAATAAAGCCTGGGTGAAATACTGGATGTGTGTCTGCATCTGTATAATAACACCCAGCTCTATACAAAGACACAGTAGTGACACTGGCACATGTGTATAGCCAGACAAGGACTGTTTATAGGGTCAGTGGTATCTGCATCAGTATAATAACACCCAGCACTATATAATGACACAGTAGTGACACTGGCACATGGGTATAACCAGAGGAGGGCTGGTTATAGGATTAGTGGTGTCTGCATCAGTATAATAACACCCAGCACTATATAATGACCCAGTAGTGACACTGGCACATGGGTATAGCTAGAGGAGGGCTGGTTATAGGATCAGTGGTATCTGCATCAGTATAATAACACCCGGCACTATATAATGACACAGTAGTGACACTGGCACATGGGTATAGCCAGAGGAGGGCTGGTTATAGGATTAGTGGTGTCTGCATCAGTATAATAACACCCAGCTCTATACAAAGACACAGTAGTGACACTGGCACATGCGTATAGCCAGACAAGGACTGTTTATAGGGTCAGTGGTATCTGCATCAGTATAATAACACCCAGTACTATATAATGACCCAGTAGTGACAATGGCACATGGGTATAGCCAGAGGAGGGCTGGTTATAGGATTAGTGGTGTCTGCATCAGTATAATAACACCCAGCACTATATAATGACCCAGTAGTGACACTGGCACATGGGTATAGCCAGAGGAGGGCTGGTTATAGGGTCAGGGGTATCTGCATCAGTATAATAACACCAATCACTATACAAAGACACAATAGTGACACTGGCTCATGGGTATAGCCAGAGGAGGGCTGGTTATAGGATCAGTGCTATCTGCATCAGTATAATAACATCAAGCTCTATAAAATAATGTTTTAATTTCAAATGTACCTTGGTGTCCTTCACTAAGGTTTGTACTTTGGAAAATGTCTGCCACAGTCTTTGTCTGTGCCTATCCCTGGTATAGAGGCTGTGTGAAGTAGTGTCTCTAACCTGGTTCATTAATGACAGCTGTAACTAATTGCTGTTAGGAGGTGTTTATATATAAAGGAAAACACCAGGGTGGGTTAGTGATATGTTGTTTCCACATTGTTAGTTTTAGTTTGTGGGTGTCTATTGTGCCTGATTGGAGGTGATGGTACCTCTCTAGATGTATTAAATTATCTACTTGATCTTCCCTATCTTTTTCTTTGAGGACAACGTCAGATTTCCAGTGTTTTGGGATTAAGGATTTCGCACTGTTTAACATCAGTATCAATAATGCTTTGGCCGTGCTATTGTTGAGTTTGGGTAGTGACAGATTTAGGAGGATCCGCTGGTCGTTCGTAACTTGTTTCCCTATTATGTCTAACATTTGTTTAAGTATATTTGTCCAGAATGTGTCTAGTTTGCTGCAGTGCCCCCATATGTGTGTTGGATTTCCTATTTCTCCACATCCCCTCCAACACCTATCGCTAGCTGTTTTGTACATCATACATAGCCTATTGGGGGTAGGGTACCATCTTGTGAGATATCTATAATTTGTTTCCAACACCCTTGTGGAGATTGAGGATTCTTTAGTGATTGTGAAGGCCATCTTCCATTCTCTGGGTGTAATGTTGGTTCCCAGTTCTTTGTTCCATGAGTTAGTATATGTAGGTAGTCTTTGCGTGTCCCGACCCTAGTCAGTAATTGTTTGTATAATATAGAGATTGCATGCCTGGGAGAGGTTTCTCGGAGGCAAAGGTTTTCAAATGGTGTAAGTGTTCTGAGCAGATACTGTTTGTGGGGATGTGTGTCTATGTAGTGACAACTTTGCGTATAGGAGTACCAGTTTGGGAAAATGTTGGGATGAATCTCCTGAATGTCAGCTAGAGGCCTGTGTAATTTGTATTTAAGAAATATTGATATTATTCTGTCCTTTATGTGGCAGTTTGAGTCTGTTTGTGTGTCTCTGTGGTTCCAAGGTAACGTTGGGTTGTTGCAGATTGGGGTAATTGGTGAAAGGATGGTAGAAATGTTAGTGGAAGTACTGATTAATTTGTCCCATGTCGCAAAAAATACTGTTAGTAAGGGGTATTTTTGTATTTTTATGAACCTATATTTAGAAGGTGTCCATGCAGCTATAACTGCATTACTCAGCCCATTATGCGTTTGTCAATTTGGACCCATTGTTTATTATTGTTGTTAGTGCACCAATCTAGTAGTCTATGTAGAGTTATGGCCACTTTGTATGTATGAACATTTGGTACTCCCAGTCCCCCTCTGTCTTTGGGTAGGTACATTGTCTGTTTGGCAATTCTGAGTCTGGTGCCCTGCCAAATGTATTACTCAATGAGTGATTGGATCTTAATGAGATATTGTAGTGGAAGGGGTATAGGTGTGGTTTGTAACATATATAACAGTCTCAGTAATATGTTCATTTTTACTACGTTTATTCTACCTATCCATGATATAGACTTATTCTTCCAGCTAGATAGGTCTGTCATTAGGGTTTTTTCCAATTCTTTATAATTGGCTTGGAATATAGTTGGAATGTCTGGGGCTAGGTGAATTCCTAGGTATTTTAGTTTTACTTTTTGTCTTTTTAGTGGGCAATTTGAGATAAGTTGGTTTAATAGTTGCTCTTTGTAGGTAATATTTAACATTTCGGATTTTGAGAGGTTTAAAGAAAATTGGAAATTTCTCCAAAGTCTGTGAATATTTTTAGTTTCTTTGGTTATGATGTTTCTATTTCAGTAAGTATGAGTAGAACGTCGTCTGCATAGAGTGCTAGTTTATGTTCCATTTTGCCAATTTGTGTGCACTTTATCAGTGTGTTATTTCTGATGGTTTAAAAAAAAAAAAAAAAAAAAAAGCATAATTCTGCTGTGTAGGATCCCCCCTTAGCCCTCACCCTCCCTGATCCCCCCCCCCCCCCAAACAGCTCTCTAACTCTCCCCCTCTACATTATTGGGCGCCATCTTGGGTACTGGCGGCTGTCTGCCAGTACCCAGTTTGAAATAAAATGTGGGTTTTTTTTGTTTGTTTTTTATATTTTATTCACAATATTTTAATGTTTTCTGTAGTGTAGCTGCCCCCACTCAAGATCCAACCCCCACCCTCTCCCAGAACCCTTAATTGAAAATTTCCCCCCTCCCCAGTCCTCTCTCCCACCTTGCTGTAGATACTTATTGTGCCATAGTGTAGGGTTCCCACACGCGATCCCGCCCCCCCCTCCAGCACTTCCTCCACCAATGGCCGGCTGCCCACTCTCTCTACATCGGACTGCTAGAAAACGTTAATGCAGGATGCCTCAGTATCGAGGCATCACTGCAATAACATGAAAGTGGGGTAGTCCTTAGTCGTTAACTGCATTTTTTTGCAGGACGTACCCCATGCGTCGTTGGTCATTAAGGGGTTAAGGACCAGGGCTATTTTTACATTTTTGCAGTGTTTGTGTTTAGCTGTAATTTTCCTCTTACTCATTTACTGTACCCACACAAATTATATACTGTTTTTCTCGCCATTAAATGGATTTTCTAAAGATACCATTATTTTCATCGTATCTTATAATTTACTATAATTTTTTAAAAAAAAAAACACACTTTTTCTAACCCAAAATCTGCTACATATCTACAACCACCAAAAAACCACCCATGCTAAATAGTTTCTAAATTTTGTCCTGATTTTAGAAATACACAATGTTTACATGTTCCTTGCTTTTTTTTGCAAGTTATAGGGCAATAAATACAAGTAGCACTTTGCTATTTCCAAACCATTTTTTTTTTTCTTCAAAATTAGCGATAGTTACATAGTAACACTGATATCTGTCAGGAATCCCTGAATATCCCTTGACATGTGTGTATATATATATATATATATATATATATATATATATATATATATATATATATATATATTAGAAGACAACCCAAAGTATTGATCTAGGCCCATTTTGGTATATTTCATGCCACCATTTCACAGCCAAATGCGATTTTCACTAACTTTTTCACAAACTTTAGGTTTCTCACTGAAATTATTTACAAACAGCTTGTGCAATTAGGGCACAATGGTTGTAAATGCTTATTTGGGATCCCCTTTGTTGAGAAATAGCAGACATTTATAGGTTTGGCATTACTTTTTGGTAATTAGAAGGCTGCTAAATGCCACTGCGCACAACACTTGTATTATGCCCAGCAGTGAAAGGGTTAATTGGGGAGCTTGTAGGGTTAATTTTAGCTTAAGCGTAGTGTAGTAGACAACCCAGAGTATTGATCTAGGCCCATTTTGGTATATTTATAAAAATAAGAGAGAGATAGGGATAGCGGTATTATTTGGCATATTTAAGGTAAGAGTCTAGATAGCATATGTTATTGTGCTAGAGGACGCGATACACATAAAATATAACTTTTATTGATATAACATATTTAAAATGTGAGATCACAGAGTTAAAATTATTAGTGGCAAACACACAAAAATACCCTAACAATTGTGTATTTCGTAGAGATTATGACAAATATGGGGGGCAACAGAAAAGGAAAAAAATACTGACTAATTTCAGGACAATCTCTTTGTAGTCTCTATATCATGTATATTTGAGTTGTTAGAGTTTATTTTATGAGTCTAGAACTGCAAAGCAACATATATATCTTTATCAAATATGGAATATCCATTAATTAGAGAAAGTGGATCTAAATAGATCTAGTAAGCTCCCTTAAATGTCATTATATGACCAACAATTAAAATACAATTGAATAGGACAAGTGTGAGCGCCTGTGTATACAGTGGATGGCAAAGAACCATCTGACCATACAGGGAACAAAAGTGTTTAAACCGTGTGTTTGAGGGAAACACACTAACATAACGTTAGGTAATAACTAGCTTCTCTTTATACCCGTGGGAACAGAAAACCCATTATCAATTACATAAGGTATAAATATAGTCAGAGCATATAACACATATCTGAGGAGCGTGCGGTTTAATTAGCATGGTGGAAATACGGGTGTAAAAAACATCCCAGGTCAGGAGCAGGGTATACTAAATACTACCGCTATATTGAAATGTATCAACTACCACTTACTGCCCATCGCCACCTCTAATAGCCATCTTATTAACCACCCCAGATATAGTAAAGGTATTGCTCTAAGGTATATCTATTATGCCAATTAAGGCCAACATTTATCAAAGGTATGATGTGGAGAAGCAGTGCGAACGCCTGACGCGCGTTTCGCCTACTGCTTTGTCAAAGGCGCCGATCGCCCTCGTCAGTGCTCATTTATAGAACTGCCAGCCAATCCGGGAGGAGGGTGTCCAGACCATATGACGGGCGCCGCCAATCAGAATGCTGTGTCTTCTGGACTTCCTGAATGTCTATTGCGTCTTGTCAGAAGGGGGTGTGATGGCATCAGCCAATCACTTGTTAAAATTTTCATGAATGAGATACGTTATGATAGAAATTTGAACTCTTAATCTCTAGATGCAGATTTTCAGTACGTTACGTTGATGTAACAATGACATTACATGTGAGGCCGTTTATGACATCGTACTATACGATTTTATTGGTACATATACATAAATAGAAAGATGCTGGTTTTATTCATTATCTGAATTTATGCTTATGTGTGTACTCCTCATAATGTTTTTTTTGGGGGAAACTATAGATGAAATAATGCTGTTCTTTGTGATTACATATCGAAAATACACATTTCCTAAAATGATCAAGATTATAATGTGTCCTAATACTGACACTAACATTTTTGAATACTTTCTGTAACTACAATTTGAGAAGTATATAGGTTATTATCAATGGGAGTTGTTTACAGATATATACTATGATGCTGAAAATGTATGTTTTATACCAATATCCTCTCACAGGCACAGTGGCATATATATACTTTCAAATTTACAGAAATAGACCACTTCTATGTTTCCACCTCTTATTCCAAGTTTAACCCTTTGTAGGATTCAGCACTTTAAATCTGCTTTCCCACCATGTTGGTTAAAAAAATGTTTTGCCACTGATGTGATTTTTCTCTCTTTCTCGAGATCACTCTTAGCATTCTGAATGTTCCCCAGGTGTTCTCCTAACCTGGTTCTCAGTTCTCTTGTGGACATACCCACATACTTTTTGCCACATGTGCATTCAATGCAATATATGATGTTTTTAGTACGACAGTTGTATATTTCATTCATATATCTGATTCCTTTTGGGAAAATTTCTATCTGTTTTACTGTACATATGATGGGACAGAATTTGCATGTACCGCATGGGTATGTACCCTTGAGATTATCCTTTCTCTTATTTACATGATTCACGAAATGACTTTTTACAATTCTGTCTCTTTTGTTTGGTGCTCTTGTCCAGCTAATAGATACCCTGTCTCCCACTTGTTTTGCTAAATCCTCATCGGTATATAGTATATGAAGATGTTGGTTCAGAATATCGGCAATCTCTTTGTGAGCTTCGTTGTAAGTGCCAATGAATCTCACCTTTTTATTGCTGCTGTCAGTTGCTTTAGGTACCAGGAGTTCTGCTCTACAGATGTGCAATGATCTGTGGTAAGGTTTTTTTAAGAACAGAGTTAGGGTAACCCCTCTCTTTCAATCTTAATTTAAGATTTTTAGCTTGTTCTTTAAAATTCTCTGTTTCTGAGCAATTCCGTCGTAGGCGTAGAAATTCTCCAAAAAGAATAGCTTTTTTAGTTGGTTCATGGTGGGCACTTTCAAATCTTAGAATAGAGTTAGTTGCAGATTATCCTTTCTGTGTAAGTCGGTTTTGATTTTACCGAACATATCTCTGGAGATACTAAGATCCAGGAATGTTACCTTCTCATGATTGATTTCATAGGTTAATTTCAAATTAAAATCATTCAGATTCAGTTCACTTATGAACATTTTGAAAGTATTTACATCTCCCCTCCACAGGATAAAGATATCATCGATATACCTCATCCACAACAAGATGTGCTCCATATTTTCTGACATTTTTTCTCAAAAAACAGTTTCCCATTCCCACCATCCTAGATACAAATTAGTGTATGTGGGGGCACAGGCTGTCCCCATGGCAGTGCCTTGTATCTGGAGATAGAACTTATCGTTGAACACAAAATAGTTGTGGCTGAGGACGAACCTGAGCAGGAGTATTATGAACATATTCTTCTATGTAAAATCTGATGCTTCCATTTTTAGGAAGTATTCGACTGCAAAACAGCCCCATTTGTGGTCATTTGATGTATACAGTGACTCTACATCGCATGTGGCGAGAAAGGTACTGTCGTCCAGAACTATAACTTAAATTTTTCGTAGTACATCCATAGTGTCTCTGACATAGGAGGGTAGTGTTAAGACAATATCCCTCAGTCTACAATCTATGTACCTGGATGCTTGTTCACATAGACTGTCTATGCCAGAGACAATTGGTCCTCCCGGAGGTGTCGTTCTGTTTTTATGGATCTTTGGAAGGAGGTATAGTGTTGCTGTTTTAGATTTGTTAACAATCAGGTACTTATATTCTTTATTTGTGATTGTTTCCTCTGATTTAGCTCTTTCTATTATGGTTTTATATTTCAATAGAAAGTCTATAGTAGGGTCCCCAAAAAGTGGTTTGTAACATTTCTGATCACCAAGTTCCTTAGTTCCCAGGTGCGTCTGGATTCCAGTGACAGTCAGTTTAGTTCTTTTAGCATGTCACAATGGTGGGTCCTGTAGTTACATTGTAGCACAAAGCGGCAGAACGAATTATACAGTGTATTAAGTTTATTAAGGTGAGTTTGCGGTGCAGGTGCATATAATACATCTCCATAATCCATGATTGGCATCTGCATTTGCTGTAAATCTTTTCCTTTACTGTGGGGCTGAGGCAGGATTTGTTTCTGTATAGGGCACCTAGTTTTGGAAAGAGTTTAGAAGCAAGTTTTTCTATGTGGAGGCCAAAAGATAGATTGGGGTCTAACAACATACCCAAGTATTAGAAAGAGTGGACTGCGGTCAGTGTGCCATTTGATTTTGTTTGAATGCGTAGATGGGACTTTTGTAGTTTGCATAATTTAGATACCGTTCCAAAGATCATTGTGACAGATTTGTCAGTGTTTAGGAAGAGTTTGTTTTTTGAGATCCACTTTTCTACCTCTGTGAACTGGTCTTGGAGCACTGCCTCAAGCTGCGGCAGATCGGGTTTGTTTGCATAGATTACCGTGTTGTCTGCGTACATGTGTACAGTTGAGTATTTGCAGACATTTGGCAGATCATTTATAAATAATGTGAATAGTAGGGGGCCGAGAATGGAACCTTGGGGAACACCACACGTGACTGGGAGAGGGAGTCACTGTCAGAAATGGAGACATACTGTGATCGATCCGATACATATGATCGAAACCAGGTTAGCGGACGATCACCAATACCTGAGTTTTTTAGTTTGAGCAGTAGTATGTTGTGGTCTACTGTGTCAAAGGCCTTTGCAAAATCAAGAAAAATAGCTCCAGTTAGGTCTCCTTGTTCCATGCCAGTTTGGTTGTCGTTGCAAACTTTTAGGAGGGCAGTTGTAGTGGAGTGATTCAGGCGAAAACCCGATTGAACAGGGGTCATATAGCTAGATTGTTGGTAATACTCACATAGTTGCGTATGGACGCATTTTTCTAAGATTTTTGACAATACTGGGAGCAATGATATTGGGCGATAGCTAGTAACCATGGTTAACTCACCACTTTTATGGATAGGCACTAGTCTTGCAGGCTTCCAAACTTTGGGTATGTATCCAGACACCAAGGATTCGTTAATTAGACTTGTGACAGGTTTAGCAATTGCTGACGCGCTAAGCTTCAACAGCATTGCTGGTATTTGATCAGGTCCAGACTGGTTTTTAATTTTAAGATTATTAAGGTGTTTCTTAACGACATTGATGGGTACAGGTCTAAAATTTAACTTATCTATATTTGGTCTTTGTAGATTTAGTGGGGCCTGATCCACATATAATCTTTAGAAATGTGTATAGTAAGTTTAAAGTACTAACAAGTGACATTATATGAATGTCTTTGCAAATCCTAAAATGGAGGATTTATATAACCTTGTTTTAGTATATTTTAGCAATTATAAAATGGAGGATTCATATAATTCAATAATAGTATGTCTAGAACTTGTACAGATATGTATTCAAGGTCATACTGCTGATGCTACAAAAGATAGATAAGAATGATGTCACCTGATAAGACACATTATAAATATGTCTCTTTGTAGACAGTAAGGAGGTTGTCCTAGACCATCTTGAGATTAGGATTTGGTTGCTAAGGTCATTTCGAGTGGTATCTAAACAATTATTATTATAAGCAAGCTTAATTAATTTAGTCAATTTAACTCTGTGTGTCTGTAATGGATTTTAATGAACTTCATTTTTTATTACTTCTGTAAGCTAATTTTTCTGCATAATATTCCATTGATTATTATTAATTTATATTGTGATATAAGTGATAAGCCTACAAAAAAAGCTAAAATTACAGAAAAAAAACCAAAACATTATCCAAAATAAAAATACACCTAATCTAATACCCCCTTTAAAAAAAACAAAAAAAACACCCCGAAATAAAACCCTAATCTAATGCTAAACTACCAATAGCCCTTAAAAGGGCTTTTTGTAGGGAATTGCCCTAAATTTAACAGCTTTTTTGCATAAAACAAATTACTACCCCCCCCCCCTCTAACAGTTAAACCCCTAAAAAAAACTATCACTTATAAACTTAAACTACCCATTGCCCCTAAAGGGGCATTTGTATGGGCATTGTCCTTAAAAAGGAATACAGGTCTTTTTCAACGTGACCAAAAAAAACCTAATTTAAAAATTAAAAAAAAACTAAAATTTAAAAAAAACAAACAACCTAACACTATAGCCCCAAATAGGTACTCACGGTTGCTGAAGTCCGGCAAAGAAGGTCTTCTTGCAGGAGGGTCCATCATCTTCATCCACAGAAAAGGCGACACGGAGCAGAGATGCGGAGCTGTATTTCCAGATGTGGCGATCCTCAGAGGCGGCGGTGCCGAGGATCCTCTTCATGCGATCGTCCGCTGTACACTGAAGATTTAATTCAAGGTACCCCATATTTATTGGGGTACCTTGCATTCCTATTGACTGAAATATTCACATCAGTCAATAAGATGAGAGTAACTGAAATCTTATTGGCGGTTGAACAGCCAATAGGATGAGAGCAACTGAAATATTATTGGCTGGTGAACACAGCTGATTTCTTTAGGGCAATGCCCTACAAAAAGCCCTTTTGAGGGCTATTGGTAGTTTATTCTTAGATTAGAGGGTGTTTTTATTTTGGTGGGCTTTTTGTTTTTCATAGGGATTAGGTTTAATTTTTTTTATTTTGGATAATGTGTTTATTATTTTTTGTAATGTTAGCCTCTTTTTATTTTCTGTAATTTTAGATTAATTTAATGTAATATTTTTATTTATTTATTTTAATTGTAATGTATTTTTTTAAAGCAATTAAGGGGGTTAATTTAGGGGGTGTTAGGTTAGGGGGCTTAGTCATTAGTTGTGGGGGTTGGTGGTGTAGGAGTTAATAGGTAAATTAGCTAAATGCGTTGTGGGGGTTTGCGGTTTAGGGGTTAATAGATGTGTTAGGTAGTTTGCGATGTTCGGGTTAATAATTATATTAGGTAGTTGTTTTTTTTCTTAATACTTTGTGAGGGCTGCTAGTTTGTTTTTTTTTTCTTAATACTTCGTACGTTTTTTTTTTTTTAAATAGTTATTTTCTTAATACGTTGTGCGGGTGGTTAGTTTATTTTTTTAAATACTTTGTGCTGTTAGTTTTTTTATAATAGTTATTGCGTGCAGGTTTTTTAAAAATACTTATTGCGTGTGTTTTTTTTTGTAATGCTCCATTTGCCTTCGCTGAATCCCGGTGGATTCCAAAAATGGCAGGGTGGTGAAAGAATCCACCTTTGGTGGATTCTTTCAAAACCCTGCCATTTTCGGAATCCACCTGGATGCAGCGAATAATAGTATAGATGAGACCTGTTTCACTGATAAAATATTAGAGATTGGTGCTTGAAAATCATATGTCAATATAACTATGCTTTAAGACCTTATGAGTGAAAAAGGTGTGAACTACACTGGCCTGCAGAGGTAAAACATCTAAAAAAAAGAGGAAGCTGTAGGAGCGCCTAATCAAAGGCAAGGTCCGAGGAAAATATATAAATAAATAAAATTAAAAATTATGATAGAAAATGTATATTCCGTACAAATATAATTAAAACTATCTGTAAAAAATATATATATTTAATACCAAACAAAGCACATGATGTATTACAAAGTGGTGCATGGATCCATGACTTAACAATTGTTAAAATAATAAAAACATACGCCTAGATTTAGAGTTCTGCGCTAGCCGTCAAAACCAGCGTTAGGGGGTCCTAACGCTGGTTTTGTCCTACCGCTGGTATTTAGAGTCTTGTAGGTAAGGGTCTAACGCTCACTTTCCAGCCGCGCCTTTTACATACCGCAGATCCCCTTACGTCAATTGCGTATCCTATATTTTCAATGGGATCTTTCTAACGCCGGTATTTAGAGTCTTGGCTGAAGTGAGTGTTAGAACTCTAAGGACAAGACTCCAGCCGCAGAAAAAAGCCAGGAGTTAAGAGCTTTCTGGGCTAACGCCGGTTCATAAAGCTCTTAACTACTGTGCTCTAAAGTACACTAACACCCATAAACTACCTATGCACACCTAAACCGAGGCCCCCCACATCGCTGCCACTCTATTAAAATTTTTTAGCCCCTAATCTGCCGACCGCATACCGCCGCAACCTACATTATCCCTATGTACCCCTAATCTGCTGCCCCTAACATCGCCGACCCCTACATAATATTTATTACCCCCTAATCTGCCCCCCCAACATCGCCGCTACCTACCTACAATTATTAACCCCTAATCTGCCGACCGGACCTCACCGCTACTATAATAAATGTATTAACCCCTAATCTGCCTCACTCCCGCCTCAAAAACCCTATAATAAATAGTATTAACCCCTAATCTGCCCTCCCTAACATCGCCGACACCTAACTTCAAGTATTAACCCCTAATCTGCCGACCGGACCTCGCTGCTACTCTAATAAATGTATTAACCCCTAAAGCTAAGTCTAACCCTAACATTCCCCTAAGTTAAATATAATTTAAATCTAACGAAATAAAATAAATCTTATTAAATAAATTATTCCTATTTAAATCTAAATACTTACCTGTAAAATAAACCCTAATATAGCTACAATATAAATAATAATTATATTGTAGCTATTTTAGGATTAATATTTATTTTACAGGCAACTTTGTATTTATTTTAACCAGGTACAATAGCTATTAAATAGTTATTTACTATTTAATAGCTACCTAGTTAAAATAATTACAAAATTACCTGTAAAATAAATCCTAACCTAAGTTACAATTAAACCTAACACTACACTATCAATAAATTAATTAAATAAATTATCTACAATTATCTACAATTAAATCAACAAAACTAAATTACAAAAACAAACAAACACTAAATAAAAAAAAAAACACTAAATTACAAAAATTAAAAAAAGATTACAAGAATTTTAAACTAATTACACCTACTCTAAGCTCCCTAAAAAAATAACAAAGCCCCCAAAATAAAAAAATGCCCTACCCTATTCTAAAATAAATATTTTACAGCTCTTTTACCTTACCAGCCCTTAAAAGGGCCTTTTGCGGGGCATGCCCCAAAGAATTCTGCTCTTTTGCCTGTAAAAAAACATACAATACCCCCCCAACATTACAACCCACCACCCACATACCCCTAATCTAACCCAAACCCCCCTTAAATAAGTCTAACACTAAGCCCCTGAAGATCTCCCTACCTTGTCTTCACCACGACGGGTATCACCGATCCGTCCAGAAGAGGGTCCGAAGTCTTCATCCTATCCGGCAAGAAGAGGTCCAGAAGAGGCTCCGAAGTCTTCATCCTATCCGGCAAGAAGAGGACATCCGGACCGGCAAACATCTTCATCCAAGCGGCATCTTCTATTGGAACAGCCAATAGAATGCGAGCTCAATCTGATTGGCTGATTGGATCAGCCAATCCGATTGAACTTGAATCTGATTGGCTGATTCAATCAGCCAATCAGATTTTTCCTACCTTAATTCCGATTGGCTGATAGAATCCTATCAGCCAATCGGAATTTGAGGGACGCCATCTTGGATGACGTAATTTAAAGGAACCTTCATTTGGACTTAGGACATCATTAGAAGAGGATGGATCCGCGTCGGCTGCTTCAAGATGGTCCCGCTCTGCGCCGGATGGAAGAAGATAGAAGATGCCGCTTGGATGAATATGTTTGCCGGTCCGGATCTCCTCTTCTTGCCGGATAGGATGAAGACTTCGGAGCCTCTTCTGGACGGATCGGTGATACCCGGCGTGGTGAAGACAAGGTAGGAAGATCGTCAGGGGCTTAGTGTTAGGTTTTTTAAGGGGGGTTTGGGTTAGATTAGGGGTATGTGGGTGGTGGGTTGTAATGTTGGGGGGGTATTGTATGTTTTTTTACAGGCAAAAGAGCAGAATTATTTGGGGCATGCCCCGCAAAAGGCCCTTTTAAGGGCTGGTAAGGTAAAAGAGCTGTAAAATATTTATTTTAGAATAGGGTAGGGCATTTTTTTTATTTTGGGGGGCTTTGTTATTTTTTTAGTGGGCTTAGAGTAGGTGTAATTAGTTTAAAATTCTTGTAATTTTTTTTTATTTTTTGTAATTTAGTGTTTTTTTTTTTGTAATTTAGTTTAGTTGATTTAATTGTAGATAATTGTAGGTAGTTTATTTAATTAATTTATTGATAGTGTAGTGTTAGGTTTAATTGTAACTTAGGTTAGGATTTATTTTACAGGTAATTTTGTAATTATTTTAACTAGGTAGCTATTAAATAGTTATTAACTATTTAATAGCTATTGTACCTAGTTAAAATAAATACAAAGTTGCCTGTAAAATAAATATTAATCCTAAAATAGCTACAATATAATTATTATTTATATTGTAGCTATATTAGGGTTTATTTTACAGGTAAGTATTTAGCTTTAAATAGGAATTATTTTATTTCGTTAGAATAAAAACATAATTTATGTAAGAACTTGCCTGATAAATTCATTTCTTTCATATTAGCAAGAGTCCATGAGCTAGTGACGTATGGGATGACGTATGGGATATACATTCCTACCAGGAGGGGCAAAGTTTCCCAAACCTTAAAATGCCTATAAATACACCCCTCACCACACCCACAATTCAGTTTAACGAATAGCCAAGAAGTGGGGTGATAAAAAAGTGCGAAAGCATATAAAATAAGGAATTGGAATAATTGTGCTTTATACAAAAAAATCATAACCACCACAAAAAGGGTGGGCCTCATGGACTCTTGCTAATATGAAAGAAATGAATTTATCAGGTAAGTTCTTACATAAATTATGTTTTCTTTCATGTAATTAGCAAGAGTCCATGAGCTAGTGACGTATGGGATAATGATTACCCAAGATGTGGATCTTTCCACACAAGAGTCACTAGAGAGGGAGGGATAAAATAAAGACAGCCAATTCCTGCTGAAAATAATCCACACCCAAAATAAAGTTTAATAAAAAACATAAGCAGAAGATTCATACTGAAACCGCTGCCTGAAGTACTTTTCTACCAAAAATTGCTTCAGAAGAAGAAAATACATCAAAAAGGTAGAATTGAAAAAGTATGCAAAGAGGACCAAGTTGCTGCTTTGCAAATCTGATCAACCGAAGCTTCATTCCTAAACGCCCAGGAAGTAGAAACTGACCTGGTAGAATGAGCTGTAATCCTCTGAGGCGGAGTTTTACCCGAATCAACATAGGCAAGATGAATTAAAGATTTCAACCAAGATGCCAAAGAAATGGCAGAAGCTTTCTGGCCTTTTCTAGAACCGGAAAAGATAACAAATAGACTAGAAGTCTTTCGGAAAGACTTAGTAGCTTCAACATAATATTTCAAAGCTCTAACAACATGCAAAGAATGCAATGCTTTCTCCTTAGAATTCTTAAGATTAGGACATAATGAAGGAACCACAATTTCTCTACTAATGTTGTTGGAAATCACAACTTTAGGTAAAAATTCAAAAGAAGTTCGCAACACCGCCTTATCCTGATGAAAAATCAGAAAAGGAGACTCACAAGAAAAGAGCAGATAATTCAGAAACTCTTCTGGCAGAAGAGATGGCCAAAAGGAACAAAACTTCCCAAGAAAGTAATTTAATGACCAATGAATGCATAGGTTCAAAGGGAGGAGCTTGAAGAGCTCCCAGAACCAAAATCAAACTCCAAGGAGGAGAAATTGACTTAATGACAGGTTTTATACGAACCAAAGCTTGTACAAAACAATGAATATCAGGAAGAATAGCAATCTTCCTGTGAAAAAGAACAGAAAGAGCAGAGATTTGTCCTTTCAAGGAACTTGCAGACAAACCCTTATCTAAACCATCCTGAAGAAACTGAAAAAAATTCTCGGCATTCTAAAAGAATGCCAAGAAAAATGATGAGAAAGACACCAAGAAATATAAGTCTTCCAGACTCTATAATATATCTCTCTAGATACAGATTTACGAGCCTGTAACATAGTATTAATCACAGAGTCAGAGAAATCTCTTTGACCAAGAATCAAACATTCAATCTCCATACCTATAAATTTAAGGATTTCAGATCCTGATGGAAAAAAGGACCTTGCGACAGAAAGTCTGGTCTAACGGAAGAGTCCATGGTTGGCAAGAGGCCATCCGGACAAGATCCGCATACCAAACCTGTGAGGCCATGCCGGAGCTACCAGCAGAACAAACGAGCATTCCTTCAGTATCTTGGAGATTACTCTTGGAAGAAGAACTAGAGGCGGAAAGATATAGGCAGGATGATACTTCCAAGGAAGTGAAAATGCATCCACTGCCTCCGCCTGAGGATCCCGGGATCTGGACAGATATCTGGGAAGTTTCTTGTTTAGATGAGACGCCATCAGATCTATTTCTGGAAGTTCCCACATTTGAACAATCTGAAGAAATACCTCTGGGTGAAGAGACCATTCGCCCGGATGGAACATTTGGCGGCTGAGATAATCCGCTTCCCAATTGTCTACACCTGGGATATAAACCGCAGAGATTAGACAGGAGCTGGATTCCGCCCAAACCAAAAAAATTCGAGATACTTCTTTCATAGCCAGAGGACTGTGAGTCCCTCCTTGATGATTGATGTATGCCACAGTTGTGACATTGTCTGTCTGAAAACAAATGAACGATTCTCTCTACAGAAGAGGCCAAAACTGAAGAGCTCTGAAAATTGCACGGAGTTCCAAAATATTGATCGGTAATCTCACCTCCTGAGATTCCCAAACTCCTTGTGCCGTCAGAGATCCCCACACAGCTCCCCAACCTGTGAGACTTGTATCTGTTGAAATTACAGTCCAGGTCGGAAGCACAAAAAGAAGCCCCCTAAATTAAACGATGGTGATCTGTCCACCACGTTAGAGAGTGTCGAACAATGGGTTTTTAAAGATATAAATTGAGATATCTTTGTGTAATCCTTGCACCATTGATTCAGCATACAGAGCTGAAGAGGTCGCATGTGAAAACGAGCAAAGGGGATCGCGTCCGATGCAGCAGTCATAAGACCTAGAATTTCCATGCATAAGGTTACCGAAGGGAATGATTGTGACTGAAGGTTTCGACAAGCTGAAATCAATTTTAGACGTCTTTTGTCTGTTAAAGACAGAGTCATGGACACTGAATCTATCTGGAAACCCAGAAAGGTTACCCTTGACTGAGGAATCAATGAACTTTTTGGTAAATTGATCCTCCAACCATGATCTTGAAGAAACAACACAAATCGATTCGCATGAGATTCTTCGAATGAGAAGACTGAGCAAATACCAAGATAATCGTCCAAATAAGGAAATACCAAAACCCCGTTCTCTGAATACAGAAAGAAGGGCACCGAGAATCTTTGAAAAAAATTCTTGGAACTGAGGCTAGGCCAAACGGTAGAGCCACAAAACTGGTAATGCTTGTCTAAAAAGAGAATCTCAGACACTAAAAATGATCTGGATGAATCGGAATATGCAGATACACATCCTGTAAATCTATTGTAGACATATAATGTCCTTACTAAACAAAAGGCAGAATAGTCCTACAGTAACCATCTTGATTGTTGGTATCCTTACATAACGATTCAATATTGATAGATCCGGAACTGGTCTGAAGGAATTGACCTTCTTTGGTACAATGAAGAGATAAAATAAAACCCTAGTCCCTGTTCCAGAACTGGAACTGGCATAATTACTCCAGCCATCTCTAGATCTGAAACACATTTCAGAAATGCTGAGCCTTGCTGTGTTAACTGGGACATGGGAAAGAAAAAAATCTCTTAGCAGGAGGCCTTAACTTGAAGCCAATTCTGTACCTTTCTGAAACAATGTTCTGAAACCAGAGATTGAGAACGGAATTGATCCAAATTCCTTTGAAGAAAACGTAATCTGCCCCATACCAGCTGAACTGGAAAAAAGGGCTGCACCTTCATGGGTACTTAGGAGCTGACTATAGGTTTCTATAAGGCTTGGATATATTCCAAACTGGAAAAAGTTTCCAAACTGATACCGCTCCTGAGGATGAAGGATCAGGCTTTTGTTCCTTATTATGAAAAAAAGAACGAAAAAATGATTATTACCCTGGACAGAAAGGGAAAACAAAGTTGACTTAGAAGACATATCAGCATTCCAAGTTTAATCCATAAAGCTTTTCTAGCTAAAATAGCTAGAGACATATACCTGACATCAACACTAATGATATCAAAAGATGGTATCACCGATAAAATTATTAGCATGTTATAGAATAATAATAATGCTATAAAATTATGATCTGTTACTTGTTGTGCTAAAACTTCTAACCAAAAAGTTGAAGCTGCAGCAACATCCGGTAAAAATATAGCAGGTCTAAGAAGATTACCTGAACATAAGTAAACTTTTCTTAGAAAGGATTCAATTTTCTTATCTAAAGGATCTTTAAATTTAGTACTATCTGCCGTAGAAATAGTAGTACATTTTAGCAGGAATAGAGACAGCCCCAAACCTTAGGGATTTTGTCCCAAAAAACTCTAATCTGTCAGATGGCACAGGATATAATTGCTTAAACGTTTAGAAGGAGTAAAAGAATTACCCAAATTATTCCATTCCCTGGAAATTACTTCAGAAAAAACATCAGGGAGATTAAACACTTCTGGAATAACTACAGGAGATTTAAAAACCCTATTTAAACGTTTGGATTCAGTATCAAGAGGACCAGAATCCTCTATATCTAAAGCAATTAATACTTAGAACGAATAAATTCCATCTTGAACAAATACAAAGATTTATCAGCATCAACCTCTGAGACAGAAACCTCTGAACCAGAAGAACCATTATCAGTATCAGAATGATGATGTTCATTTAAAAATTCATCTGAAAAAAAGAGAAGTTTTAAAGGACTTTTATGTAAACTAGAAGGAGAAATAACAGACATAGCCTTCTAAATGGATTTAAAAAAATAAAATCTCTTATGTTTATCAGGAACACTCTGAAATTTAGATGTTGACGGAACAGCAACAGGTAATATAACAGTACTAAAGGAAATTTTATCTGCATTAATAAGTTTGTCATGACATGCAATACAAACAACAGCTGGAGAAACAGATACCAAAAATTTATAGCAGATACACTTAGCTTGGTAGCTCCAGCCCCGGCAGTGATTTTCCTAAAGTATCTTCTGACTCAGTTGCAACGTGGAACATCTTGCAATATGTAATAGAAAAAACAACATATAAAGCAAAATTGAACAAAATCCTTAAATGACAGTTTCAGGAATGGGAAAAAAATGCCAGTGAACAAGCTTCTAGCAACCAGAAGCAATAAATAATGAGACTTAAATAATGTGGAGACAAAAGCGACGCCCATATTTTTTTAGCGCCAAACAAGACACCCACATTATTTGGCGCCTAAATGCTTTTGGCGCCAAAAATGACGCCACATCCGGAACGCCGACATTTTTGGCGCAAAATAACGTCAAAAAAATGACGCAACTTCCGGCGACACGTATGACGCCGGAAACGGAAAATAATTTTTGCGCCAAAAAAATCCGCGCCAAGAATGACGCAATAAAATGAAGCATTTTCAGCCCCCGCGAGCCTAACAGCCCACAGGGAAAAAAGAGTCAAATTTTTGAAAGGTAAGAAAAAATTATTAATTCAAATGCATTATCCCAAATATGAAACTGATTGTCTGAAAAATAAGGAAAGTTGAACATTCTGAGTCAAGGCAAATAAATGTTTGAATACATATATTTAGAACTTTATAAACAAAGTGCCCAACCATAGCTTAGAGTGTCACAGAAAATAAGGTTTACTTACCCCAGGACACTCATCTACATGTTTGTAGAAAGCCAAACCAGTACTGAAACGAGAATCAGCAGAGGTAATGGTATATATAAGAGTATATCGTCGATCTGAAAAGGGAGGTAAGAGATGAATCTCTACGACCGATAACAGAGAACCTATGAAATAGACCCCGTAGAAGGAGATCACTGCATTCAAATAGGCAATACTCTCCTCACATCCCTCTGACATTCACTGCACGCTGAGAGGAAAACCGGGCTCCAACTTGCTGCGGAGCGCATATCAACGTAGAATCTAGCACAAACTTACTTCACCACCTCCATCGGAGGCAAAGTTTGTAAAACTGAATTGTGGGTGTGGTGAGGGGTGTATTTATAGGCATTTTAAGGTTTGGGAAACTTTGCCCCTCCTGGTAGGAATGTATATCCCATACGTCATCCCATACGTCACTAGCTCATGGACTCTTGCTAATTACATGAAAGAAATATTTAACTTAGGGGGGTGTTAGTGTTAGGGTTAGACTTAGCTTTAGGGGGTTAATACATTTATTAGAGTAGCGGTGAGGTTCGGTCGGCAGATTAGGGGTTAATAATTGTAGGTAGGTGGCGGCGACGTTGGGGGACGGCAGATTAGGGGTTAATAAATATAATGTAGGGGTCGGCGGTGTTAGGGGCAGCAGATTAGGGGTACATAGGGATAATGTAGGTTGCGGCGGTGTACGGAGCAGCAGATTAGGGGTTAAAAATAATATGCAGGGTTCAGCGATAGCGGCAGATTAGGGGTTAATGAGTGTAAGGCTAGGGGTGTTTAGACTCGGGGTACATGTTAGGGTGTTAGGTGCAGACTTTGGAAGTGTTTCCCCATAGGAAACAATGGGGCTGCGTTAGGAGCTGAACGCTGCTTTTTTGCAGGTGTTAGGTTTTTTTTAAGCTCAAACTGCCCCATTGTTTCCTATGGGGGAATCGTGCACGAGCACGATTTTGAAACTGGCCGCGTCCGTAAGCAACGCTGGTATTGAGAGTTGCAAGACTCTTGAGAAAGGCCCTACAGGTGGGCCGAAACACGTTGGCAATATATGGTGAGATATATTTCAATTATTTGTAGATTTTTCTAAACCGTACTGCTCTATGTTGTTATTATTTCTTTCCCACAGGATTTGAGGATTCACATATTCCCAGTATTTTTGTTTTTTTCCTTATTTGGATTACAAACACATCATTTTTAATTTTGATTTTTTAATTTTTATTTTTCTAATTTGTTCTCTGAGTTCGGGATATCTACAGCTGTAAATTTTTTATATATTTTTGTACATTTGTTTCACATTCTTTCACATTTTTCACTTTCTTGATTATTTTGTATTTTTGCATTTTTGTATTTCTGTTTTTCAAAATTTTTCACATCTCTTTTCACTTGGATTTTTGGACACAGCAACAACATTGTGGATTTGACTAATTTCTTTTCAACAAACCCTTTCTTACACCTACACTTTGGATCACACTCAGGAGGAAAACTGAGACACTACCAATCACAATTACTTTTATGTTTCTTGGTATTTGTACATTATCATTTGCTTTTCTGTATATGCTATAAGGTCTAGCTGTGAGTAGTGAATGTATGGTTTATTGCCATCTTTATCCTACTTGTCTTATTTGACTGTCATATTTTAGAAATTCTGTTTTTATTATTTTAACAATTGTTAAGTCATGGATCCATGCACCACTTTGTAATACATCATGTGCTTTGTCTAGTATTAAATATATATATTTTTTACAGATAGTTTTAATTATATTTGTACAGAATATACATTTTCTATAATAATTTTTAATTTTATTTATATATATATATATTTATATATTTTCCTTGGACCTTGCCTTTGATTAGGCGCTCCTACAGCTTCCTCTTTTTGTTGTATCGACTCATCTGTGGGTAGCTAGGGACCCACTCTGTCTAGGAGCTAGAGGTCATCTCCTCACTAGCGCTGTAAGATACTAACCAACACTCCAGAGGTAAAACATCTGATGGGTCTGTAGGCGAAGGGCAATTGGAGTATAAGCAGAAACCACCTAAGAAAAATATGGGATAAAAGTTTTACCTGAGTGTAGATTTCATAAGAAACAGAGGTGCTTGGTTTCCTGTACATTGCCTTGTTGTATTTTAGCTGTGCTGCACAGCAAAAAAAGGAAATTTATGCTTACCTGATAAATTGATTTCTTCTATGATACGATGAGTCCACGGATTCATCCTTTACTTGTGGGATATTATCCTCCTGCTAACAGGAAGTGGCAAAGAGCACCACAGCAGAGCTGTCTATATAGCTCCTCCCTTGACTCCACCCCCCAGTCATTCGACCTAAGGTATAGGAAGAAAAAGGAGAAACTAAAAGGTGCAGAGGTGACTGAAGTTTTAAACCAAAAAAAACATAATTTATGTAAGAACTTACCTGATAAATTCATTTCTTTCATATTAGCAAGAGTCCATGAGCTAGTGACGTATGGGATATACATTCCTACCAGGAGGGGCAAAGTTTCCCAAACCTCAAAATGCCTATAAATACACCCCTCACCACACCCACAATTCAGTTTAACGAATAGCCAAGAAGTGGGGTGATAAAGTGCGAAAGCATATAAAATAAGGAATTGGAATAATTGTGCTTTATACAAAATCATAACCACCACAAAAAAGGGCGGGCCTCATGGACTCTTGCTAATATGAAAGAAATGAATTTATCAGGTAAGTTCTTACATAAAACAGAATTTATGTTTACCTGATAAATTACTTTCTCCAACGGTGTGTCCGGTCCACGGCGTCATCCTTACTTGTGGGATATTCTCCTCCCCAACAGGAAATGGCAAAGAGCCCAGCAAAGCTGGTCACATGATCCCTCCTAGGCTCCGCCTACCCCAGTCATTCGACCGACGTTAAGGAGGAATATTTGCATAGGAGAAACCATATGTTACCGTGGTGACTGTAGTTAAAGAAAATAAATTATCAGACCTGATTAAAAAAAACAGGGCGGGCCGTGGACCGGACACACCGTTGGAGAAAGTAATTTATCAGGTAAACATAAATTCTGTTTTCTCCAACATAGGTGTGTCCGGTCCACGGCGTCATCCTTACTTGTGGGAACCAATACCAAAGCTTTAGGACACGGATGAAGGGAGGGAGCAAATCAGGTCACCTAAATGGAAGGCACCACGGCTTGCAAAACCTTTCTCCCAAAAATAGCCTCAGAAGAAGCAAAAGTATCAAATTTGTAAAATTTAGAAAAAGTGTGCAGTGAAGACCAAGTCGCTGCCTTACATATCTGATCAACAGAAGCCTCGTTCTTGAAGGCCCATGTGGAAGCCACAGCCCTAGTGGAGTGAGCTGTGATTCTTTCAGGAGGCTGCCGTCCGGCAGTCTCATAAGCCAATCGGATAATGCTTTTAATCCAGAAGGAGAGAGAGGTAGAAGTTGCTTTTTGACCTCTCCGTTTACCAGAATAAACAACAAACAAAGACAAAGTTTGTCTGAAATCCTTAGTAGCTGCTAAGTAAAATTTGAGAGCACGAACTACATCCAAGTTGTGCAACAAACGTTCCTTCTTTGAAACTGGATTAGGACACAAAGAAGGCACAACTATCTCCTGGTTAATGTTTTTGTTAGAAACAACTTTTGGAAGAAAACCAGGTTTAGTACGCAAAACCACCTTATCTGCATGGAACACCAGATAAGGAGAAGAACACTGCAGAGCAGATAATTCTGAAACTCTTCTAGCAGAAGAAATTGCAACCAAAAACAAAACTTTCCAAGATAATAACTTAATATCAACGGAATGTAAGGGTTCAAACGGAACCCCCTGAAGAACTGAAAGAACTAGGTTGAGACTCCAAGGAGGAGTCAAAATTTTGTAAACAGGCTTGATTCTAACCAGAGCCTGAACAAAGGCTAGAACATCTGGCACAGCTGCCAGCTTTTTGTGAAGTAACACAGACAAGGCAGAAATCTGTCCCATCAAGGAACTTGCAGATAATCCTTTTTCCAATCCTTCTCGAAGGAAGGATAGACTCTTAGGAATCTTAACCTTGTCCCAAGGGAATCCTGCAGATTCACACCAACAGATATACCAAATTATGTGGTAATTTTTCTGGTTACAGGCTTTCAGGCCTGAACAAGAGTATTAATAACAGAATCTGAGAACCCTCGCTTTGATAAGATCAAGCGTTCAATCTCCAAGCAGTCAGCTGGAGTGGGTCGAACGGACCTAGAACAAGAAGGTCTCTCAAAGGTAGCTTCCATGGTGGAGCCGATGACATATTCACCAGATCTGCATACCAAGTCCTGCGTGGTCACGCAGGAGCTATCAAAATCACCGACGCCCTCTCCTGATTGATCCTGGCTACCAGCCTGGGGATGAGAGGAAACAGCGGGAACACATAAGCTAGTTTGAAGGTCCAAGGTGCTACTAGTGCATCCACTAGAGCCGCCTTGGGATCCCTGGATCTGTACCCGTAGTAAGGAACTCTGAAGTTCTGACGAGAGGCCATCAGATCCATGTCTGGAATGCCCCACGGTTGAGTGACTTGGGCAAAGATTTCCGGATGGAGTTCCCACTCCCCCGGATGCAATGTCTGACGACTCAGAAAATCCGCTTCCCAATTTTCCACTCCTGGGATGTGGATAGCAGACAGGTGGCAGGAGTGAGACTCCGCCCATAGAATGATTTTGGTCACTTCTTCCATCGCTAGGGAACTCCTTGTTCCCCCCTGATGGTTGATGTATGAACTTGGCCCTCGCTAGCTGAGGCCAAGCTTTGAGAGCATTGAATATCGCTCTCAGTTCCAGAATATTTATCGGTAGAAGAGATTCTACCCGAGACCAAAGACCCTGAGCTTTCAGGGATCCCCAGACCGCGCCCCAGCCCATCAGACTGGCGTCGGTCGTGACAATGACCCACTCTGGTCTGCGGAAGGTCATCCCTTGTGACAGGTTGTCCAGGGACAGCCACCAACGGAATGAGTCTCTGGTCCTCTGATTTGCTTGTATCTTCGGAGACAAGTCTGAATAGTCCCCATTCCACTGACTGAGCATGAACAGTTGTAATGGTCTTAGATGAATGCGCACAAAAGGAACTATGTCCATTGCCGCTACCATCAAACCTATCACTTCCATGCACTGCGCTATGGAAGGAAGAGGAACGGAATGAAGTATCCGACAAGAGTCTAGAAGTTTTATTTTTCTGGCTTCTGTCAGAAAAATCCTCATTTCTAAGGAGTCTATTATAGTTCCCAAGAAGGGAACCCTCGTTGACGGAGATAGAGAACTCTTTTCCACGTTCACTTTCCATCCGTGAGATCTGAGAAAGGCCAGGACAATGTCCGTGTGAGCCTTTACTTGAGGAAGGGACGACGCTCGAATCAGAATGTCGTCCAAGTAAGGTACTACAGCAATGCCCCTTGGTCTTAGCACCGCCAGAAGGGACCCTAGTACCTATGAGAAAATCCTAGGAGCAGTGGCTAATCCGAAAGAAAATGCCACGAACTGGAAATGCTTGTCCAGGAATGCAAACCTTAGGAACCGATGATGTTCCTTGTGGATAGGAATATGTAGATACGCATCCTTGAAATCCACCTTGGTCATGAATTGACCTTCCTGGATGGAAGGAAGAAGTGTTCGAATGGTTTCCATCTTGAACGATGGAACCTTGAGAAACTTGTTCAAGATCTTGAGATCTAAGATTGGTCTGAACGTTCCCTCTTTTTTGGGAACTATGAACAGATTGGAGTAGAACCCCATCCCTTGTTCTCCTAATGGAACAGGATGAATCACTCCCATTTTTAGCAGGTCTTCTACCCAATGTAAGAATGCCTGTCTTCTTATGTGGTCTGAAGACAACTGAGACCTGTGGAACCTCCCCCTTGGAGGAAGCCCCTTGAACTCCAGAGAATAACCTTGGGAGACTATTTCTAGCGCCCAAGGATCCAGAACATCTCTTTCCCAAGCCTGAGCGAAGAGAGAGAGTCTGCCCCCCACCAGATCCGGTCCCGGATCGGGGGCCCGCATTTCATGCTGTCTTGGTAGCAGTGGCAGGTTTCCTGGCCTGCTTTCCTTTGCTCCAGCCTGGCATAGGTCTCCAGGCTGGATTGGCTTGAGAAGTATTACCTTCCTGCTTAGAGGACGTAGCCCTTGGGGCTGATCCGTTTCTGCGAAAGGGACGAAACTTAGGTTTATTTTTGGTCTTGAAAAGACCTATCCTGAGGAAGGGCGTGGCCCTTGCCCCCAGTGATATCAGAGATAATCTCTTTCAAGTCAGGGCCAAAGAGTGTTTTCCCCTTGAAAGGAATGTCAAGCAATTTGTTCTTGGAAGACGCATCCGCTGCCCAAGATTTTAACCAAAGCGCTCTGCGCCACAATAGCAAACCCAGAATTTTTTCGCCGCTAACCTAGCCAATTGCAAGGTGGCGTCTAGGGTGAAAGAATTAGCCAATTTAAGAGCACGAATTCTGTCCATAATCTCCTCATAAGAAGAAGAATTACTAATAATCGCCTTTCCTAGCTCATCAAACTAGAAACACGCGGCTGCAGTGACAGGGACAATGCATGCAATTGGTTGTAGAAGGGAACCTTGTTGAACAAACATCTTTAGCAGACCTTCTAATTTTTTATCCATAGGATCTTGGAAAGCACAACTATCTTCTATGGGTATAGTGGCGCGCTTGTGTAGAGTAGAAACCGCCCCCTCGACCTTGGGGACTGTCTGCCATCAGTCCTTTCTGGGGTCGACTATAGGAAAACAATTTTATAAATATGGGGGGAGGTACTAAAGGTATACCGGGCCTGTCCCATTCTTTACTAACAATGTACGCCACCCGCTTGGATATAGGAAAAGCTTCGGGGGGCCCCGGGGCCTCTAAGAACTTTTCCATTTTACATAGTGGTTCTGGAATGACCAGATAATCACAATCATCCAAATTGGATAACACCTCCTTAAGCAGAGCGCGGAGATGTTCCAACTTAAATTTAAAAGTAATCACATCAGGTTCAGCTTGTTGAGAAATGTTTCCTGAATCTGAAATTTCTCCCTCAGACAAAACCTCCCTGGCCCCCTCAGACTGGTGTAGGGGCCCTTCAGAAACCATATCATCAGCGTTCTCATGCTCTACAGAATTTTCTAAAACAGAGCAGTCGCGCTTTCGCTGATAAGTGGGCATATTGGCTAAAATGTTTTTGATAGAATTATCCATTACAGCCGTTAAATGTTGCATAGTAAGGAGTATTGGCGCACTAGATGTACTAGGGGCCTCCTGTATGGGCAAGACTGGTGTAGACGAAGGAGGGGATGATGCAGTACCATGCTTACTCCCCTCACTTGAGGAATCATCTTGGGCATCATTTTTACTAAATTTTTTTATGACATAAAATACATATAGTTAAATGAGAAGGAACCTTGGTTTCCCCACGGTCAGAACACAATCTATCTGGTAGTTCAGACATGTTAAACAGGCATAAACTTGATAACAAAGCACAAAAAACGTTTTAAAATAAAACCGTTACTGTCACTTTAAATTTTAAACTAAACACACTTTATTATTGCAATTGCGAAAAAGTATGAAGGAATTGTTCAAAATTCACCAAAATTTCACCACAGTGTCTTAAAGCCTTAAAAGTATTGCACACCAAATTTGGAAGCTTTAACCCTTAAAATAACGGAACCGGAGCCGTTTTTATATTTAACCCCTTTACAGTCCCTGGAATCTGCTTTGCTGAGACCCAACCAAGCCCAAAGGGGAATACGATACCAAATGATGTCTTCAGAAAGACTTTTCTATGTATCAGAGCTCCACACACATGCAGCTGCATGCCATGCTGTCCTCAAAAACAAGTGCGCCATACCGGCGCGAAAATGAGGCTCTGACTATGATTAGGGAAAGCCCCTAAAGAATAAGGTGTCTAAAACAGTGCCTGCCGATATAATCATATCAAAATACCCAGAATAAATGATTCCTCAAGGCTAAATATGTGTTAATAATGAATCGATTTAGCCCAGAAAAAGTCTACAGTCTTAATAAGCCCTTGTGAAGCCCTTATTTACTATCTTAATAAACATGGCTTACCGGATCCCATAGGGAAAATGACAGCTTCCAGCATTACATCGTCTTGTTAGAATGTGTCATACCTCAAGCAGTAAGAGACTGCACACTGTTCCCCCAACTGAAGTTAATTGCTCTCAACAGTCCTGTGTGGAACAGCCATGGATTTTAGTTACGGTGCTAAAATCATTTTCCTCATACAAACAGAAATCTTCATCTCTTTTCTGTTTCTGAGTAAATAGTACATACCAGCACTATTTTAAAATAACAAACTCTTGATTGAATAATAAAAACTACAGTTAAACACTAAAAAACTCTAAGCCATCTCCGTGGAGATGTTGCCTGTACAACGGCAAAGAGAATGACTAGGGTAGGCGGAGCCTAGGAGGGATCATGTGACCAGCTTTGCTGGGCTCTTTGCCATTTCCTGTTGGGGAGGAGAATATCCCACAAGTAAGGATGACGCCGTGGACCGGACACACCTATGTTGGAGAAATTATGTTTTCTTTCATGTAATTAGCAAGAGTCCATGAGCTAGTGACGTATGGGATAATGACTACCCAAGATGTGGATCTTTCCACACAAGAGTCACTAGAGAGGGAGGGACAAAATAAAGACAGCCAATTCCTGCTGAAAATAATCCACACCCAAAATAAAGTTTAATGAAAAAACATAAGCAGAAGATTCAAACTGAAACCGCTGCCTGAAGTACTTTTCTACCAAAAACTGCTTCAGAAGAAGAAAATACATCAAAATGGTAGAACTTAGTAAAAGTATGCAAAGAGGACCAAGTTGCTGCTTTGCAAATCTGATCAACCGAAGCTTCATTCCTAAACGCCCAGGAAGTAGAAACTGACCTAGTAGAATGAGCTGTAATTTTCTGAGGCGGAGTTACCCGACTCAACATAGGCAAGATGAATTAAAGATTTCAACCAAGATGCCAAAGAAATGGCAGAAGCTTTCTGGCCTTTTCTAGAACCGGAAAAGATAACAAATAGACTAGAAGTCTTTCGTAAAGATTTAGTAGCTTCAACATAATATTTCAAAGCTCTAACAACATCCAAAGAATGCAACGATTTCTCCTTAGAATTCTTAGGATTAGGACATAATGAAGGAACCACAATTTCTCTACTAATGTTGTTGGAATTCACAACTTTAGGTAAAAATTCAAAAGTAGTTCGCAACACCGCCTTATCCTGATGAAAAATCAGAAAAGGAGACTCACAAGAAAGAGCAGATAATTCAGAAACTCTTCTGGCAGAAGAGATGGCCAAAAGGAACAAAACTTTCCAAGAAAGTAATTTAATGTCCAATGAATGCATAGGTTCAAATGGAGGAGCTTGAAGAGCCCCCAGAACCAAATTCAAACTCCAAGGAGGAGAAATTGACTTAATGACAGGCTTTATACGAACCAAAGCTTGTACAAAACAATGAATATCAGGAAGAATAGCAATCTTTCTGTGAAAAAGAACAGAAAGAGCAGAGATTTGTCCTTTCAAGGAACTTGCAGACAAACCCTTATCTAAACCATCCTGAAGAAACTGTAATATTCTCGGTATTCTAAAAGAATGCCAAGAAAAATGATGAGAAAGACACCAAGAAATATAAGTCTTCCAGACTCTATAATATATCTCTCTAGATACAGATTTACGAGCCTGTAACATAGTATTAATCACAGAGTCAGAGAAACCTCTGTGACCAAGAATCAAGCGTTCAATCTCCATACCTTTAAATTTAAGGATTTCAGATCCTGATGGAAAAAAGGACCTTGAGACAGAAGGTCTGGTCTTAACGGAAGAGTCCACAGTTGGCAAGAGGACATCCGGACAAGATCCGCATACCAAAACCTGTGAGACCATGCCGGAGCTACCAGCAGAACAAACGAGCATTCCTTCAGAATCTTGGAGATTACTCTTGGAAGAAGAACTAGAGGCGGAAAGATATAGGCAGGATGATACTTCCAAGGAAGTGATAATGCATCCACTGCCTCCGCCTGAGGATCCCGGGATCTGGACAGATACCTGGGAAGTTTCTTGTTTAGATGAGACGCCATCAGATCTATTTCTGGAAGTTCCCACATTTAAACAATCTGAAGAAATACCTCTGGGTGAAGAGACCATTCGCCCGGAAGCAACGTTTGGCGACTGAGATAATCCGCTTCCCAATTGTCTATACCTGGGATATGAACCGCAGAGATTAGACAGGAGCTGGATTCCGCCCAAACCAAAATTCGAGATACTTCTTTCATAGCCAGAGGACTGTGAGTCCCTCCTTGATGATTGATGTATGCCACAGTTGTGACATTGTCCGTCTGAAAACAAATGAACGATTCTCTCTTCAGAAGAGGCCAAAACTGAAGAGCTCTGAAAATTGCACGGAGTTCTAAAATATTGATCGGTAATCTCACCTCCTGAGATTCCCAAACTCCTTGTGCCGTCAGAGATCCCCACACAGCTCCCCAACCTGTGAGACTTGCATCTGTTGAAATTACAGTCCAGGTCGGAAGCACAAAAGAAGCCCCCTGAATTAAACGATGGTGATCTGTCCACCACGTTAGAGAGTGTCGAACAATCGGTTTTAAAGATATTAATTGAGATATCTTTGTGTAATCCTTGCACCATTGATTCAGCATACAGAGCTGAAGAGGTCGCATGTGAAAACGAGCAAAGGGGATCGCGTCCGATGCAGCAGTCATAAGACCTAGAATTTCCATGCATAAGGCTACCGAAGGGAATGATTGTGACTGAAGGTTTCGACAAGCTGTAATTAATTTTAGACGTCTCTTGTCTGTTAAAGACAGAGTCATGGACACTGAATCCATCTGGAAACCCAGAAAGGTTACCCTTGTCTGAGGAATCAATGAACTTTTTGGTAAATTGATCCTCCAACTATGATCTTGAAGAAACAACACAAGTCGATTCGTATGAGATTCTGCTAAATGTAAAGACTGAGCAAGTACCAAGATATCGTCCAAATAAGGAAATACCACAATACCCTGTTCTCTGATTACAGACAGAAGGGCACCGAGAACCTTTGTAAAAATTCTTGGAGCTGTAGCTAGGCCAAACGGCAGAGCCACAAACTGGTAATGCTTGTCCAGAAAAAGAGAATCTCAGGAACTGATAATGATCTGGATGAATCGGAATATGCAGATATGCATCCTGTAAATCTATTGTGGACATATAATTCCCTTGCTGAACAAAAGGCAAGATAGTCCTTACAGTTACCATCTTGAACGTTGGTATCCTTACATAACGATTCAATATTTTTAGATCCAGAACTGGTCTGAAGGAATTCTCCTTCTTTGGTACAATGAAGAGATTTGAATAAAACCCCATCCCCTGTTCCGGAACTGGAACTGGCATAATTACTCCAGTCAACTCTAGATCTGAAACACAATTCAGAAATGCTTGAGCTTTTACTGGATTTACTGGGACACGGGAAAGAAAAAATCTCTTTGCAGGAGGTCTCATCTTGAAACCAATTCTGTACCCTTCTGAAACAATGTTCTGAATCCAAAGATTGTGAACAGAATTGATCCAAATTTCCTTGAAAAAACGTAACCTGTCCCCTACCAGCCGAGCTGGAATGAGGGCCGCACCTTCATGTGGACTTAGAAGCAGGCTTTGCCTTTCTAGCTGGCTTGGATTTATTCCAGACTGGAGATGGTTTCCAAACTGAAACTGCTCCTGAGGATGAAGGATCAGGCTTTTGTTCTTTGTTGAAACGAAAGGAACGAAAAATGATTATTAGCCCTGTTTTTACCTTTAGATTTTTTATCCTGTGGTAAAAAAGTTCCTTTCCCACCAGTAACAGATGAAATAATAGAATCCAACTGAGAACCAAATAATTTGTTACCCTGGAAAGAAATAGAAAGTAGAGTTGATTTAGAAGCCATATCAGCATTCCAAGTTTTAAGCCATAAAGCTCTTCTAGCTAAAATCGCTAGAGACATAAACCTGACATCAACTCTGATAATATCAAAAATGGCATCACAGATAAAATTATTAGCATGCTGAAGAAGAATAATAATATCATGAGAATCATGATGTGTTACTTGTTGCGCTAAAGTTTCCAACCAAAAAGTTGAAGCTGCAGCAACATCAGCCAAAGATATAGCAGGTCTAAGAAGATTACCTGAACACAGATAAGCTTTTCTTAGAAAGGATTCAATTTTCCTATCTAAAGGATCCTTAAACGAAGTACCATCTGACGTAGGAATAGTAGTACGTTTAGCAAGGGTAGAAATAGCCCCATCAACCTTAGGGATTTTGTCCCAAAATTCTAATCTGTCAGACGGCACAGGATATAATTGCTTGAAACGTTTAGAAGGAGTAAATGAATTACCCAATTTATCCCATTCTTTGGAAATTACTGCAGAAATAGCATTAGGAACAGGAAAAACTTCTGGAATAACCACAGGAGCTTTAAATACCTTATCCAAACGTTTAGAATTAGTATCAAGAGGACCAGAATCCTCTATTTCTAAAGCAATTAGTACTTCTTTAAGTAAAGAACGAATAAATTCCATTTTAAATAAATATGAAGATTTATCAGCATCAACCTCTGAGACAGAATCCTCTGAACCAGAAGAGTCATCAGAATCAGAATGATGATGTTCATTTAAAAATTCATCTGTAGGGAGAGAAGTTTTAAAAGATTTTTTATGTTTACTAGAAGGAGAAATAACAGACATAGCCTTCTTTATGGATTCAGAAACAAAATCTCTTATGTTATCAGGAACATTCTGCACCTTAGATGTTGAGGGAACTGCAACAGGCAATGGTACATTACTAAAGGAAATATTATCTGCTTTAACAAGTTTGTCATGACAATCAAAACAAACAACAGCCGGAGGAATAGCTACCAAAAGTTTACAGCAGATACACTTAGCTTTGGTAGATCCAGCACTAGACAGCGATTTTCCTGTAGTATCTTCTGACTCAGATGCAACGTGAGACATCTTGCAATATGTAAGAGAAAAAACAACATATAAAGCAAAATTGATCAAATTCCTTAAATGACAGTTTCAGGAATGGGAAAGAATGCCAAAGAACAAGCTTCTAGCAACCAGAAGCAATAAAAAATGAGACTTAAATAATGTGGAGATAAAAGCGACGCCCATATTTTTTAGCGCCAAATCAGACGCCCACATTATTTGGCGCCTAAATGCTTTTGGCGCCAAAATGACGCCACATCCGGAACGCCGACATCTTTGGCGCAAAATAACGTCAAAAAAATGACGCAACTTCCGGCGACACGTATGACGCCGGAAACGGAAAAGAATTTTTGCGCCAAAAAAGTCCGCGCCAAGAATGACGCAATAAAATGAAGCATTTTCAGCCCCCGCGAGCCTAACAGCCCACAGGGAAAAAAGAGTCAAATTTTTTGAAGGTAAGAAAAAAATGATTAATTCAAATGCATTATCCCAAATATGAAACTGACTGTCTGAAAAATAAGGAAAGTTGAACATTCTGAGTCAAGGCAAATAAATGTTTGAATACATATATTTAGAACTTTATAAACAAAGTGCCCAACCATAGCTTAGAGTGTCACAGAAAATAAGATTTACTTACCCCAGGACACTCATCTACATGTTTGTAGAAAGCCAAACCAGTACTGAAACGAGAATCAGCAGAGGTAATGGTATATATAAGAGTATATCGTCGATCTGAAAAGGGAGGTAAGAGATGAATCTCTACGACCGATAACAGAGAACCTATGAAATAGACCCCGTAGAAGGAGATCACTGCATTCAAATAGGCAATACTCTCTTCACATCCCTCTGACATTCACTGCACGCTGAGAGGAAAACCGGGCTCCAACTTGCTGCGGAGCGCATATCAACGTAGAATCTAGCACAAACTTACTTCACCACCTCCATCGGAGGCAAAGTTTGTAAAACTGAATTGTGGGTGTGGTGAGGGGTGTATTTATAGGCATTTTGAGGTTTGGGAAACTTTGCCCCTCCTGGTAGGAATGTATATCCCATACGTCACTAGCTCATGGACTCTTGCTAATTACATGAAAGAAACATAATTTATGCTTACCTGATAAATTTATTTCTCTTGTAGTGTATCCAGTCCACGGATCATCCATTACTTGTGGGATATTCTCCTTCCCAACAGGAAGTTGCAAGAGGATCACCCACAGCAGAGTTGCTATATAGCTCCTCCCCTAACTGTCATATCCAGTCATTCGACCGAAAACAAACAGAGAAAGGAGAAACCATAGGGTGCAGTGGTGACTGTAGTTTAATTAAAATTTAGACCTGCCTTAAAAGGACAGGGCGTGCCGTGGACTGGATACACTACAAGAGAAATAAATTTATCAGGTAAGCATAAATTATGTTTTCTATTGTTAAGTGTATCCAGTCCACGGATCATCCATTACTTGTGGGATACCAATACCAAAGCTAAAGTACACGGATGATGGGAGGGACAAGGCAGGATTAAGCGGAGGAACCACTGCCTGAAGAACCTTTCTCCCAAAAACAGCCTCCGAAGAAGCAAAAGTATCAAATTTGTAAAATTTTGAAAAGGTGTGAAGCGAAGACCAAGTCGCGGCCCTGCAAATCTGTTCAACAGAGGCCTCATTTTTAAAGGCCCAGGTGGAAGCCACAGCTCTAGTAGAATGAGCTGTAATCCTTTCAGGGGGCTGCTGTCCAGCAGTCTCATAGGCTAGGCGTATTACGCTCCGAAGCCAAAAGGAAAGAGAGGTTGCCGAAGCTTTTTGACCTCTCCTCTGTCCAGAGTAAACGACAAACAGGGAAGATGTTTGACGAAAATCCTTAGTAGCTTGTAAGTAAAACTTCAAGGCACGGACTACGTCCAGATTATGTAAAAGACGTTCCTTCATTGAAGAAGGATTAGGACACAATGATGGAACAACAATCTCTTGATTGATATTCTTGTTAGAAACCACCTTAGGTAAAAACCCAGGTTTGGTACGCAGAACTACCTTATCTGCATGAAAAATCAGATAAGGAGAATCACATTGTAAGGCAGATAGCTCAGAGACTCTCCGAGCCGAGGAAATAGCCATCAAAAACAGAACTTTCCAAGATAAAAGTTTAATATCAATGGAATGAAGGGGTTCAAACGGAACTCCTTGAAGAACCTTAAGAACCAAGTTTAAGCTCCACGGGGGAGCAACGGGTTTAAACACAGGCTTAATTCTAACCAAAGCCTGGCAAAATGCCTGGACGTCTGGAACCTCTGCCAGACGCTTGTGCAAAAGAATAGACAAAGCAGAAATCTGTCCCTTTAAGGAACTAGCTGATAATCCTTTGTCCAAGCCCTCTTGGAGAAAGGACAATATTCTAGGAATCCTAACCTTACTCCATGAGTAATTCTTGGATTCACACCAATAAAGATATTTACACTATATCTTGTGGTAGATTTTCCTGGTAACAGGCTTTTGTGCCTGTATTAAAGTATCAATGACTGACTCGGAGAAGCCACGCTTTGATAGAATCAAGCGTTCAATCTCCATGCAGTCAGTCTCAGAGAAATTAGATTTGGATGATTGAAAGGACCTTGTATCAGAAGGTCCTGTCTTAGAGGCAGAGTCCATGGTGGAAAGGATGACATGTCCACTAGGTCTGCATACCAAGTCCTGCGTGGCCACGCAGGCGCTATCAGAATCACCAATGCTCTCTCCTGTTTGATTTTGGCAATCAGTCGAGGGAGCAGAGGAAACGGTGGAAACACATAAGCCAGGTTGAAGAACCAAGTCGCTGCTAGAGCATCTATCAGCGTCGCTTCTGGGTCCCTGGACCTGGATCCGTAACAAGGAAGCTTGGCGTTCTGGCGAGATGCCATGAGATCCAACTCTGGTTTGCCCCAACGATGAATCAATTGAGCAAACACCTCCGGATGGAGTTCACACTCCCCCGGATGGAAAGTCTGACGACTTAGAAAATCCGCCTCCCAGTTCTCCACGCCTGGGATATGGATTGCTGACAGGTGGCAAGAGTGGTACTCTGCCCAGCGAATTATTTTTGAGACTTCTAACATCGCTAGGAAACTCCTGGTTCCCCCTTGATGGTTGATGTAAGCCACAGTCGTGATGTTGTCCGACTGAAATCTGATGAACCTCAGTGTTGCTAACTGAGGCCAAGCCAGAAGAGCATTGAATATCGCTCTTAACTCCAGAATATTTATTGGAAGGAGTTTCTCCTCCTGAGTCCACGATCCCTGTGCCTTCAGGGAGTTCCAGACTGCAACCCAACCTAGAAGGCTGGCATCTGTTGTTACAATTGTCCAATCTGGCCTGCGAAAGGTCATACCCTTGGACAGGTGTACCCGAGACAACCACCAGAGAAGAGAATCTCTGGTCTCTTGATCCAGATTTAGCAGAGGGGACAAATCTGTGTAATCCCCATTCCACTGACTCAGCATGCATAATTGCAGCGGTCTGAGATGAAGGCGCGCAAATGGCACTATGTCCATTGCCGCTACCATTAAGCCGATTACCTCCATACACTGAGCTACCGAAGGGCGCGGAATGGAGTGAAGAACACGGCAAGCATTTAGAAGTTTTGATAACCTGGACTCCGTCAGATAAATTTTCATTTCTACAGAATCTATAAGAGTCCCTAAGAAGGAGACTCTTGTGAGTGGGGATAGAGAACTCTTTTCCTCGTTCACTTTCCACCCGTGCGACCTCAGGAATGCCAGAACTATCTCTGTATGAGACTTGGCAACTTGAAAGCTTGACGCCTGTATCAGGATGTCGTCTAGATACGGAGCCACCGCTATGCCTTGCGGTCTTAGAACCGCCAGAAGTGAGCCCAGAACCTTTGTAAAGATTCTCGGGCTGTAGCCAACCCAAAGGGAAGAGCTACAAATTGGTAATGCCTGTCCAGAAAGGCAAACCTTAGAAACCGATGATGATCTTTGTGAATCGGTATGTGAAGGTAGGCATCCTTTAAGTCCACTGTGGTCATGTACTGACCTTCTTGGATCATGGGTAGGATGGTCCGAATAGTTTCCATTTTGAAAGATGGAACTCTGAGGAATTTGTTTAAGATCTTTAGATCCAAAATTGGTCTGAAGGTTCCCTCTTTTTTTGGGAACCACAAACAGATTCGAATAAAAACCCTGTCCTTGTTCCGTCCGCGGAACTGGATGGATCACTCCCATAACTAGGAGGTCTTGCACACAGCGTAGGAATGCCTCTTTCTTTATCTGATTTGCAGATAGCCTTGAAAGATGCTTGGAGGGGAAGCTTTGAAGTCCAGAAGATATCCCTGAGATATGATCTGCAACGCCCAGGGATCCTGAACATCTCTTGCCCACGCCTGGGCGAAGAGAGGAAGTCTGCCCCCTACTAGATCCGTCGCCGGATAGGGGGCCATTCCTTCACGCTGTCTTAGAGGCAGCAGCAGGCTTTCTGGCCTGCTTGCCTTTGTTCCAGGACTGGTTAGGTTTCCAGGCCTGCTTAGATTGAGCAAAAGTTCCCTCTTGTTTTGAAGCGGAGGAAGTTGATGCTGCACCTGCCTTGAAATTTTGAAAGGCACGAAAATTAGACTGTTTGGCCTTTGCTTTGGCCCTGTCCTGAGGAAGGGTGTGACCCTTACCTCCAGTAATGTCAGCAATAATTTCCTTCAAACCAGGCCCGAATAAGGTCTGCCCCTTGAAAGGAATGTTGAGTAATTTAGACTTTGAAGTCACGTCAGCTGACCAGGATTTAAGCCATAGCACCCTACGCGCTTGGATGGCGAATCCGGAATTCTTAGCCATTAGTTTAGTCAAATGAACAATGGCATCAGAAACAAATGAGTTAGCTAGCTTAAGTGTTCTAAGCTTGTCAATAATTTCAGTCAATGGAGCTGTATGGATGGCCTCTTTCAGGGCCTCAAACCAGAATGCCGCCGCGGCTGTGACAGGCGCAATGCATGCAAGGGGCTGTAAAATAAAACCTTGTTGAATAAACATTTTCTTAAGGTAACCCTCCAATTTTTTATCCATTGGATCTGAAAAAGCACAACTGTCCTCAACCGGGATAGTGGTACGCTTTGCTAAAGTGGAAACTGCTCCCTCCACCTTAGGGACCGTCTGCCATAAGTCCCGTGTAGTGGCGTCTATTGGAAACATTTTTCTAAATATAGGAGGTGGGGAAAAAGGCACACCCGGTCTATACCACTCCTTGCTAATAATTTCTGTAAGCCTTTTAGGTATAGGAAAAACATAATTTATGCTTACCTGATAAATTTATTTCTCTTGTAGTGTATTCAGTCCACGGGTCATCCATTACTTATGGGATATATTCTCCTTCCCAACAGGAAGTTGCAAGAGGATCACCCAAGCAGAGCTGCTATATAGCTCCTCCCCTCACATGTCATATCCAGTCATTCGACCGAAACAAGACGAGAAAGGAGAAACTATAGGGTGCAGTGGTGACTGGAGTTATAATTTTAAAATTTAGAACCTGCCTCAAAAAGACAGGGCGGGCCGTGGACTGAACACACTACAAGAGAAATAAATTTATCAGGTAAGCATAAATTATGTTTTCTCTTGTTAAGTGTGTTCAGTCCACGGGTCATCCATTACTTATGGGATACCAATACCAAAGCTAAGTACACGGATGATGGGAGGGACAAGGCAGGAACATTAAACAGAAGGAACCACTGCCTGTAGAACCTTTCTCCCAAAACCAGCCTCCGAAGAAGCAAAAGTGTCAAATTTGTAAAATTTGGAAAAAGTATGAAGTGAAGACCAAGTTGCAGCCTTGCAAATCTGTTCAACAGAGGCCTCATTCTTAAAGGCCCAGGTGGAAGCCACAGCTCTAGTGGAATGAGCTGTAATTCTTTCAGGAGGCTGCTGTCCAGCAGTCTCATAGGCTAAACGTATTATGCTACGAAGCCAAAAAGAGAGAGAGGTAGCCGAAGCCTTTTGACCTCTCCTCTGTCCAGAGTAAACGACAAACAGAGAAGAAGTTTGTCGAAAATCTTTAGTTGCCTGTAAGTAGAACTTCAGAGCACGGACCACGTCTAGATTATGCAAAAGACGTTCCTTCTTTGAAGAAGGATTAGGACATAATGATGGAACAACAATCTCTTGATTGATATTCCTGTTAGAAACAACCTTAGGTAAAAACCCAGGTTTAGTACGCAGGACTACCTTGTCTGAATGAAAGATCAGATAAGGAGAATCACAATGTAAGGCAGATAACTCAGAGACTCTTCGAGCCGAGGAAATAGCCATCAAAAACAAAACTTTCCAAGATAAAAGCTTAATATCAATGGAATGAAGGGGTTCAAACGGAACACCCTGAAGAACTTTAAGAACCAAGTTTAAGCTCCATGGAGGAGCAACAGCTTTAAACACAGGCTTAATTCTAGCCAAAGCCTGACAAAAAGCCTGGACGTCTGGATTCTCTGCCAGACGTTTGTGTAAAAGAATAGACAGAGCGGAAATCTGTCCCTTTAGCGAACTAGCGGATAAACCCTTTTCTAACCCCTCTTGTAGAAAAGCCAATATCCTAGGAATCCTAACCTTACTCCATGAGTAACTCTTGGATTCGCACCCATATAAAAATTTACGCCATTTCTTATGGTAAATTTTTCTGGTCACAGGCCTGCCGAGCCTGTATTAATGTATCAATAACCGAATCCGAAAACCCACGCTTTGATAGAATCAAGCGTTCAATTTCCAGGCAGTCAGCCTCAGAGAAATTAGGTTTGGATGGTTGAAAGGACCCTGAATTAGAAGGTCCTGCCTCAGAGGTAGAGACCATGGTGGACAGGACGACATGTCCACTAGGTCTGCATACCAGGTCCTGCGTGGCCACGCAGGCGCTATCAGAATTACCGATGCCCTCTCCTGTTTGATCCTGGCAATCTGTCGAGGTAGCAACGGAAATGGTGGAAACACATAAGCTATGTTGAAAACCCAAGGGGCTGCTAATGCATCTACCAGCACCGTTCCCGGGTCCCTGGACCTGGATCCGTAACCAGGAAGCTTCGCGTTCTGGCGAGATGCCATGAGATCCAGATCCGGTTTGCCCCAACGACGAATCAGTTGAGCAAATACCTCCGGGTGAAGTTCCCACTCTCCCGGATGAAAAGTCTGGCGACTTAGGAAATCCGCCTCCCAGTTCTCCACGCCTGGGATGTAAATCGCTGACAGGTGGCAAGAGTGAGACTCTGCCCAGCGAATTATCTTCAAGACTTCCAACATCGCTAGGGAACTCCTGGTTCCCCCTTGATGATTGATGTAAGCCACAGTCGTGATGTTGTCCGACTGAAATCTGATGAACCTCAGTTTTGCTAACTGAGGCCAAGCTAGAAGAGCATTGAATATTGCTCTTAATTCTAGAATGTTTATTGGAAGGAGTTTCTCCTCCCGAGTCCACGATCCCTGAGCCTTCAGGGAATTCCAGACTGCTCCCCAGCCTAGAAGGCTGGCATCCGTTGTTACAATCGTCCAATCTGGTCTGCGAAAGGTCATTCCTTTGGACAGATGAACCGGTGACAACCACCAGAGAAGAGAATCTCTGGTCTCCTGGTCCAGATTTAGCAAAGGGGACAGATCTGAGTAATCCCTGTTCCATTGACTTAGCATGCATAGTTGCAGCGGTCTGAGATGCAGGCGCGCAAATGGCACTATGTCCATTGCCGCGACCATTAAGCCGATTACCTCCATGCACTGAGCTACTGATGGGCTTGGAATGGAATGAAGGACACGGCAAGCATTGAGAATCTTTGATAACCTGGACTCGGTCAGGTAAATCTTCATCTCTACAGAATCTATAAGAGTCCCTAGAAAAGGAACCCTTGTGAGTGGTAACAGAGAACTCTTTTCCACGTTCACTTTCCACCCATGCGACCTCAGAAATGCTAGAACTATCTCTGTATGAGACTTTGCATTTTGAAAACTTGACGCTTGTATCAGAATGTCGTCTAGGTACGGAGCCACCGCTATGCCTCGTGGTCTTAGTACCGCCAGAAGTGAGCCCAGAACCTTCGTAAAAATTCTCTGGGCCGTAGCTAACCCGAAGGGAAGAGCTACAAACTGGTAATGCCTGTCTAGAAAGGCAAACCTTAGGTACCGATAATGATCTTTGTGAATCGGTATGTGAAGGTAAGCATCCTTTAAGTCCACTGTGATCATATATTGACCCTCTTGGATCATGGGTAGGATGGTTCGAATGGTTTCCATCTTGAACGATGGTACCCTTAGGAATTTGTTTAAGATCTTTAAGTCCAAGATTGGTCTGAAGGTTCCCTCTTTTTTGGGAACCACAAATAGATTTGAGTAAAATCCTTGTCCCTGTTCCGTTCGCGGAACTGAGTGGATCACTCCCATGACTAAGAGGTCTTGTACACATTGTAGAAATGCCTCTTTCTTTACTAGGTTTGTTGATAACCTCGACAGATGGAACCTCCCTTGTGGAGGAGAGGTTTTGAAATCCAGAAGGTATCCCTGAGATATAATCTTCAACGTCCAAGGATCCTGCACATCTCTTGCCCAAGCCTGGGCGAAGAGAGAAAGTCTGCCCCCCACTAAATCCGTCTCCGGATAGGGGGCCCTGTCTTCATGCTGTCTTAGGGGCGGGAGTAGGCTTTCTGGTCTGCTTGCCCTTGTTCCATGACTGGTTGCCTTTCCAACCCTGTCTGTAACGAGCAGTAGTTCCTTCCTGTTTTGGAGCGGAGGAAGTTGAAGCTGCTCCTGCCTTGAAGTTACGAAAGGCACGAAAATTAGACTGTTTGGCCTTTGGTTTGGCCCTGTCCTGAGGAAGGGCGTGGCCCTTACCTCCCGTAATGTCAGCAATAATTTCCTTCAAGCCGGGCCCGAATAAGGTCTGCCCTTTGAAAGGAATGTTAAGTAGTTTAGATTTGGAAGTTACATCCGCTGACCAGGATTTAAGCCAGAGCGCCCTGCGCGCCTGTATGGCGAATCCGGAATTTTTAGCCGTAAGTTTGGTTAAATGCACTACGGCATCTGAAACAAACGCATTAGCTTGTTTAAGGGTTCTAACTTTGCTCAAAGCCTCATCCAATGGCGCTGTGCGAATCGCCTCTTCCAGAGACTCAAACCAGAATGCCGCTGCAGCCGTGACAGGCGCAATGCATGCAAGAGGCTGCAATATAAAACCCTGTTGAACAAACATTTTCTTAAGATAACCCTCTAATTTTTTATCCATTGGATCTGAGAGCACAGCTATCCTCCACCGGGATAGTGGTACGTTTGGCTAAAGTAGAAACTGCTCCCTCCACCTTAGGGACCGTCTGCCCTAAAGTCTCGTGTGGTGGCGTCTATAGGAAACATTTTTCTAAATATCGGAGGAGGGGAAAAAGGCACACCGGGTCTATCCCACTCCTTGCTAATAATTTCTGTAAGTCTTTTTGGTATAGGAAAGACGTCAGTACACACCGGTACCGCATAGTATCTATCCAACCTACACATTTTCTCTGGAATTGCCACCGTGTCGCAATCATTCAGAGCCGCTAACACCTCCCCTAGTAACACACGGAGGTTCTCAAGCTTAAATTTAAAATTTGAAATTTCTGAATCCGGTCTCCCCGGATCAGAACCGTCACAGACAGAATGAAGCTCACCGTCCTCATGTTCTGCAAATTGTGACGCAGTATCAGACATGGCTCTCGTGTCATCAGCGCGCTCTGTCCTTAACCCAGAGCTATCGCGCTTGCCTCTTAATTCGGGCATATTATGTAATACTTCTTTCATAACATTAGCCATATCATGTAAAGTGATTTGTAAGGGCCTAGATGTACTTGGCGTCTCCATCTTACGCATCTCCCGAGCGGGAGACGCAGGTACTGACACATGAGGAGAGTTAGGCGGCATAACTTCCCCCTCGTTGTCTGGTGATAGTTTCTCTATCGGTACAGATTGACTTTTATTCAAAGCAATATCAATACAATTGGTACACATCGTTCTATTGGGCTCCACATTGGCTTTTGAACATGATGAACAAACAGTTTCCTCTGAATCAGACATGTTTAAACAGACTTAGCAATGAAACTAGCAAGCTTGGAAATCACTTTCAATAAGTTTACAAGCAATATAAAAAACGCTGCAGCGCTTTAAAAAATACAGATATAGTTAAACAATTCTTAACAAGAAGTGTATTATTAGCAGAGGATTGGACCCATTAGCAAAAGGATGATTAACCCCTCAATACCCAAAACGGATAAAACGGATATCAATTAAGATTTAACGCTTTTAATCACAGTCAAACACACTGTCACAGATCTGCTGTGACTGATTACCTCCCTCAAAAATGAATTTTGCAGACCCCTGAGCTCTCTAGAGACGTCCTGGATCAAGGAGGAAGAAGCAGGAAGACTGTGCTAGAATTTTAACTGCGCAACAAGGCGCTAAAACAAGGTCCCTCCCACTCCTATTACAACAGTGGGAGCCCTGATATAACGGTTTCCATGCAGAAAATATATGTTAGCCATGTGGAAAAAAATCATGCCCAAAGAGATTTATCACCAAAGTACCTCACAAAAACGAATAACATGCCAGTAAACGTTTTATTAAAAAACAACATTTTCCAATGTCATGCAAATTTATCACTAAGCCTGCTACCAGTCGCTACCACTGCAGATAAGGCTTAAGAATTATTTCAGTTTTAACAGTATTTTCTCAATCAAATTCTAGTCCCTAGAAAATAACTCGACTGCGCATACATTTATCAGCCTGATACCAGTCGCCACTACTGCATTTAAGGCTGTACTTACATCATACGGTAACAGCAGTATTTTCTTAGTCAATTCCATTCCCAGAAAATAATGTACTGCACATACCTCATTTGCGGAGGACCCCGCATGCTATTCCCAGTTTCTGAAGTTACCCCACTCCTCAGAATGTCGAGAACAGCCAGTGGATCTTAGTTACGCCTGCTAAGATCATAGAAAAAAAACACAGGCAGTTTCTTCTTCCAAATACTGCCTGAGATAGAAAAACAGCACACTCCGGTGCCATTTAAAATAACAAACTTTTGATTGAAGAATAGTTAAGTAAAAACTCCAGCTCCTCTCGCGACCTCCTTCTTTGTTGAGGGTTGCAAGAGAATGACTGGATATGACATGTGAGGGGAGGAGCTATATAGCAGCTCTGCTTGGGTGATCCTCTTGCAACTTCCTGTTGGGAAGGAGAATATATCCCATAAGTAATGGATGACCCGTGGACTGAACACACTTAACAAGAGAAAACATCAGTACACACCGGCACCGCATAGTATTTAACCAGCCTACACAATCTCTCTGGTACTGCAACTGTGTTACAGTCACTCAGAGCAGCTAATACCTCCCCAAGCAACACACGGAGGTTCTGAAGCTTAAATTTAAAATTAGAAATCTCTGAATCAGGTTTCCCCGAATCAGAGATGTCCCCCACAGACTGAAGCTCTCCGTCCTCATGATCTGCATATTGTGACGCAGTATCAGACATGGCCCTTACAGCATCTGCGCGCTCTGTATTTCTCCTAACCCCAGAGCAATCGCGCTTGCCTCTCAATTCAGGCAACCTGGATAATACCTCTGACAGGGTATTATTCATGATTGCAGCCATGTCCTGCAAGGTAATCGCTATGGGCGTCTCTGATGTAATTGGCGCCATATTAGCGTGCATCCCCTGAGCGGGAGGCGAAGGGTCTGACACATGGGGAGAGTTAGTCGGCATAACTTCCCCCTCGTCAGAATCTTCTGGTGATATTTCTTTTATAGTTAAAGACTGATCTTTACTGTTTAAGGTGAAATCAATACATTTAGTGCACATTCTCCTATGGGGTCCACCATGGCTTTCAAACATAATGAACAAGTAGTTTCCTCTGTGTCAGACATGTTTAAACAGACTAGCAATGAGACTAGCAAGCTTGGAAAACACTTTAAACAAGTTTACAAGCAATATAAAAAACGTTACTGCACCTTTAAGAAACACAAATTTTGTCAAAATTTGAAATAACAGTGAAAAAAGGCAGTTACACTAACAAAATTTTTACAGTCTATGTAACAAGTTAGCAGAGCATTGCACCCACTTGCAAATGAATGATTAACCCCTTAATACCCAAAACGGAATAATAAAAGACAAAAACGTTTTTTCAAACAGTCACAACAACTGCCACAGCTCTACTGTGGCTTTTTACCTCCCTCCAAAACGACTTTGAAGCCTTTTGAGCCCTCCAGAGATGTCCTGGATCATGCAGGAAGAAGCTGGATGTCTGTGTCTGTAATTTTTGCTGTGCAAAAAAACGGCAAAATAGGCCCTTCCCACTCATATTACAACAGTGGAAAGCCTAAGGAAACTGTTTCTAGGCAAAATTCAAGCCAGTTTTATCACCAAATACATATAAAAACGATTAAACATGCCAGCAAACGTTTTATATTACATTTTTATAAGAGTATGTCTCTCTATTAATAAGCCTGATACCAGTCGCTGTCACTGCATTTAAGGCTTTACTTAGATTAGTTCGGTATCAGCAGCATTTTCTAGCAAATTCCATCCCTAGAAAAATATTAACTGCACATACCTTATTGCAGGAAAACCTGCACGCTATTCCCTCTCTGAAGTTACCTCACTCCTCAGAATATGTGAGAACAGCCATGGCTCTTAGTTACTTCTGCTAAGATCATAGAAAACGCAGGCAGATTCTTCTTCTAAATACTGCCTGAGATAAACAGTACACTCCGGCACCATTTAAAAATAACAAACTTTTGATTGAAGAATAAACTAAGTATAAAACACCACACTCCTCTTACGACCTCCATCTTGGTTGAGGCTTGCAAGAGAATGACTGGGTATGACAGTTAGGGGAGGAGCTATATAGCAGCTCTGCTGTGGGTGATCCTCTTGCAACTTCCTGTTGGGAAGGAGAATATCCCACAAGTAATGGATGATCCGTGGACTGGATACACTTAACAAGAGAAATATAATCTATCTTAAATTGACAGGGCGGGCGGTGGACTCGTCGTATCATAGAAGAAATCAATTTATCAGGCAAGCATAAATTTCCTTTTCTTCTATAAGATACGACGAGTCCACAGATTCATCCTTTACTTGTGGGATACAATACCAAAGCTACAGGACACGGATGAACGGGAGGGACAAGACAGATACCTAAACAGAAGGCACCACTGCTTGAAGAACTTTTCTCCCAAAAATAGCCTCAGAAGAAGCAAAAGTATCAAATTTGTAAAATTTGGAAAAGGTATGAAGGGAAGACCAAGTCGCAGCCTTACAAATCTGTTCAACAGAAGCATCGTTTTTAAAAGCCCATGTGGAAGCCACCGCTCTAGTGGAATGAGCTGTAATTCTTTCAGGAGGCTGCTGTCAAGCAGTCTCGTATGCCAAACAGATGATGCTTTTCAGCCAAAAAGAAAGAGAGGTAGCCGTAGCTTTTTTACCTCTACGTTTTCCAGAATAGACAACAGAGAATATGTTTGACGGAAATCCTTGGTCGCTTGCAAGTAAAACTTCAAGGCACGAACCACGTCCAAATTATGTAACAGACGTTCCTTCTTAGAAGACGGGTTAGGACACAGAGAAGGAACAACAATTTCCTGATTAATATTCTTATTTGAAACAACCTTAGGAAGGAATCCAGGTTTAGTACGCAAAACCACCTTATCAGAATGGAATATAAGATAAGGCGAGTCGCATTGTAACGCAGATAGCTCAGAAACTCTTCGAGCAGAAGAGATAGCTACTAAAAACAGAACTTTCCAAGATAGAAGTTTAATATCTATGGAATGCATGTGTTCAAACGGAACCCCTTGAAGAACATTTAAAACTAAATTCAAACTCCATGGCGGAGCAACAGGTTTAAACACAGGCTTAATTCTAATCAAAGCCTGACAAAACGACTGAACGTCTGGGACATCTGCCAGACGCTTGTGTAGTAAGATTGACAAAGCAGAAATCTGTCCCTTTAAGGAACTAGCTGATAACCCCTTCTCCAATCCTTGGAGAAAGGACAAAATCCTAGGAATCCTGATCTTACTCCATGAGTAGCCTTTGGATTCGCACCAATAAAAATATTTACGCCATATCTTATGATAAATTTTCCTAGTGACAGGCTTTCGAGCCTGAATCAAGGTATCAATGACCGACTCAGAGAATCCCCGCTTAGATAAAATCAAGCGTTCAATCTCCAGGCAGTCAGCTGCAGAGAAACTAGATTTGGATGTTGGAACAGACCCTGAATGAGAAGTTCCTGTCTCAGTGGCAGTTTCCACGGTGGCAGAGATGACATTTCCACCAGATCTGCATACCAAGTCCTATGTGGCCATGCAGGCGCTATCAAGATTACCGAAGCCCTCTCCTGTTTGATTCTGGCAATCAGACGAGGAAGGAGAGGAAAAGGAGGAAACACATAAGCCAGGTTGAACGACCACGGTACTGCTAGAGCATCTATCAGTACTGCTTGAGGATCCCTTGATCTGGACCCGTAACAAGGAAGTTTGGCATTCTGACGAGATGCCATCAGAACCAATTCTGGTGTGCCCCATTGATGAATCAATTGTGCAAACACCTCCGGATGGAGATCCCACTCCCCCGGATGAAAAGTCTGACGACTTAGAAAATCCGCTTCCCAGTTCTCCACTCCTGGGATATAGATTGCTGATAGATGGCAAGAGTGAGTCTCTGCCCATCAAATTATTTTGGAAACCTCTATCATGGTTAGAGAACTCTTTGTTCCCCCATGATGATTGATATATGCTACAGTCGTTATATTGTCCGACTGGAATCTTATGAATTTGGCCAAAGCCAGCTGAGGCCACGTCTGAAGCGCGTTGAATATCGCTCTCAGTTCTAGAATATTTATTTTAAATAGGGCCTCCTCCTGAGTCCACACACCCTGAGCCTTTAGGGAATTCCAGACAGCACCCCAGCCCAAGAGGCTGGCGTCCATCGTCACTATGACCCATGCTGGCCTGCGGAAACACATTCCCTAGGACAGATGATCCTGTGACAACCACCAAAGAAGAGAGTCTCTGGTCTCTAGATCCAGATTTATCCACAGAGATAAATCCACATAATCCCCATTCCACTGTCTGAGCATGCACAGTTGCAGTGGTCTGAGATGCAAGCGAGCAAGCGGAACTATGTCCATTGCCGCTACCATTAGTCCAATTACTTCCATACACTGAGCCACTGACGGCCGAGGAATGGAATGAAGTGCTCGGCAAGTGGTTAAGATCTTTGATTTTCTGACCTCCGTCAGAAAAAATTTCATGTCTACAGAGTCTATCAGAGTTCCTAGGAATGGAACTCTTGTTAGAGGAACAAGTGAACTCTTTTTTATGTTCACCTTCCAACCGTGAGATCTTAGAAAAGCCAACAGGATGTCCGTGTGAGATTTGGCTAGAAGGTAAGTTGACGCCTGAATCAAAATATCGTCCAGATAGGGCGCCACTGCTATGCCCCGCGGCCTTAGAACCACCAGAAGGGACCCTAGCACCTTTGTGAAAATTCTGGGAGCTGTGGCCAACCCGAAAGGAAGGGCCACAAACTGGTAATGTTTGTCCAGGAAGGCGAACCTGAGGAACTGGTGATGATCTTTGTGGATAGGAATGTGAAGATACGCATCCTTCAAATCCACGGTGGTCATATATTGACCCTCCTGGATCATTGGTAAAATTGTCCGAATGGTCTCCATCTTGAAGGATGGGACTCTGAGAAATTTGTTTAGAGTTTTGAGATCTTAAATTGGTCTGAAGGTTCCCTCTTTTTCGGGAACCACGAACAGATTGGAGTAAAACCCATGCCCCTGTTCTACTTTTGGAACTGGGCAGATTACACCCATGGTATATAGGTCTTCTACACAGCGTAAGAACGCCTCTCTTTTTGTCTGGTTTACAGACAAACGTGAAAGATGAAATCTCCCCCTTGGGAGAGAATCTTTGAATTCTAGACGATACCCCTGGGTCACGATTTCTAATGCCCAGGAATCCTGAATGTCTCTTGCCCAAGCCTGAGCGAAGAGAGAAAGTCTGCCCCCTACTAGATCCTTTCCCGGATCGGGGGCTGCCCCTTCATGCTGTCTTGGTAGCAGCAGCGGGCTTCTTGGCCTGTTTACCTTTATTCCTGGTCTGGTTAGGTCTCCAGAATGACTTGGATTGAGCAAAATTCCCCTCCTGCTTTGTGGCAGAGGAGGAAGTAGAGGGTCCACCTTTAAAGTTTCGAAAGGAACGAAAATTATTTTGTTTGGCCCTCATTTTATTTGTCTTCTCCTGAGGAAGGGCATGGCCTTTACCTCCAGTAATGTCGGAAATGATCTCCTTCAGTTCAGGCCCGAATAGGGTCTTACCTTTGAAAGGAATAGCTAACAGCTTAGATTTTGATGACACATCAGCAGACCAGGACTTAAGCCATAACGCTCTACGCGCTAAAATCGCAAAACCTGCATTCTTTGCCGCTAATTTAGCCATTTGAAAAGCGGCATCTGTAATAAAAGAATTATCTAACTTGAGAGCCTTAATTCTATCCAAAATATCATTTAATGGCGTCTCAACCTTAAGAGACTCCTCTAGAGCCTCAAACCAAAAAGCAGCTGCAGTAGTTACAGGAACAATGCATGCTATAGGTTGTAGAAGAAAACCCTGATGAATAAACAATTTCTTTAGAAGACCCTCTAATTTTTTATCCATAGGATCTTTGAAAGCACAACTGTCCTCAATAAGTATAGTTGTACGCTTAGCCAGGGTAGAAATAGCTCCCTCCACCTTAGGGACCGTCTGCCACGAATCCTGAATGGTGTCAGATATGGGAAACATTTTCTTAAAAGTAGGAGGGGGAGAGAACGGAATGTCTGGTCTATCCCATTCCTTAGTAACAATGTCCAAAATCCTCTTAGGGACTGAAAAAACATTAGTGTAGGTAGGGACCTCTAGATATCTATCCATTTTACACAATTTTTCTGGTGGTATTACAATAGGGTCACAATCATCCAGAGTCGCTAAAACCTCCCTGAGTAACAAGCGGAGGTGTTCAAGCTTAAACTTAAAGGCCGTCATATCTGAGTCTGTTTGAGGGAACATCTTTCCTGAATCAGAAAGCTCTCCCTCAGACAGCAATTCCCCCACCCCCAAATCAGAACACTGTGAGGGTACATCGGAGATGGCCAATAAAGCATCAGAGGGCTCAGCATTTACTCTAATACCAGACCTACTGCGCTTACCCTGTAAACCAGGCAGTTTAGATAATACCTCTGTAAGGGTAGTAGACATAACTGCAGCCATATCTTGCAGGGTGAAAGAATTAGACGCACTAGAAGTACTTGGCGTAGCTTGGGCGGGCGTTAAAGGTTTTGACACTTGGGGAGTAGATGGCTTTCCTCAATGTCAGACATGTTAAAACAGGCTAGCAATGACCACAAACAGACTTGAAAACACTTTATTTTGTGAAAAAAATGATCTAAAAAAACGGTACTGCGCCTTTAAGAGAAAAAAAGCATAGAATTTTTCCAAAACTGCTTTAAACGATAAAAATTATCACAATTTTATGATAAATGCATCCCAACTTGTCAGCTAAGTTTGCCCCACAAGGAAAGGAATACTTAACCCTTAAGACCAAAAAACCATTGTGCTAAAAAACATTAAATTCAAACAAAAACACCCCCTGCACCTACCTGACCTCAGGGGTCAGCAAAATCGGATTAACCCTTCGATTAGGCCCAAACTGTCTCTGAAAGGTCCACTGGAGTTGGAGCTTGCTGCTTGTCTGGGAAAAACAACTGCGCAACTGAGGCGCGAAAATAGGCCCCGCCCATCCCACTCGATGTCTCACAGCCTAAAATAACCGCACCAGAGCGGTCTAAAACCTAGCCATGTGGGTTCATATATCCATTTAGTGAAGCCATGTGTACCCTCCATTCATAAAATAAAGTAAAAACGTTTGCCATAAAAAAACGTTATCTTTAACTCCCAACATAGAAACGTTTGCCCACAAACATATCATCAGTGTCAACCATTTTTTTATAGCCCAATATACAGGTCCAGTAATACCCCTCTCTTATGCATTAGGATTACTGCTTACCCTTTCCCTCATGGGGATACGGTCAGCCAATTCTGAAATAACAGTCTCTCCAGAAAAAAATGACTGAGCATACCTCAATGCTTGTAGCATGAAAACCGTTCCTCACACTGAAGTTTCTTAAGTACTCCTCAGCCATTCTGTGGGAACTACTCTGGTTCTTAGTAACAACTGCTAAGATCATCAGTCTCCAGGCAGAAGTCTTCATCCATCTGCTGCCTGAGAAAAAATAGCACTCACCGGTACCATTTAAAATAAAAAACTCTTGCTTGAAGAAAATAAAAACTAACATTTTATCACCTCTTTCACTTTACCCTTCCTATTACTTAGAGTAGGCAAAGAGAATGACTGGGGGGTGGAGTCAAGGGAGGAGCTATATAGACAGCTCTACTGTGGTGCTCTTTGCCCCTTCCTGTTAGCAGGAGGATAATATCCCACAAGTAAAGGATGAATCCGTGGACTCATCGTATCTTATAGAAGAAAGATGAGGGATATCTCCTTAGATTGTTCTATTTTAAGAGAGAAAGTTGTTCTAAAGAATAAAAGGGTTCTAGCCTCTGTAGTATTAAGGTTAAGGTCCCAAAGAGAGGTGGCAATAGGGAGCTGTTCTTGGGAGAAAAAAAAAAAGGTGAGCTTATTGGATCTTTAAATTGGATTTGTTAGAACAAAAATTATTTTTTAATTTCTTTTTGGAAAATTTAGATAACTTAGGAAAATGGAATGTCATATTGTTATAATGTTGGAAATTAATCGTGTTTTTATACCACTAGGGGCCTCCAGATCTGTGTAGACATCGTCAATTTATTTTAATTTTAAGTGATGGGAACAATACCTTTAAATTTGAGGGGGAGGAGTTTTTTTTACCCTCCTATAAATATTCTAATGTAATAAGGATTGTGCTTGACATGATTGATGGGTAACACCCGAAACATTGTCAGTGTTGTGGTTTTGGACCAAATAAAAAGATGAAGAATTTTGTATTGAGAGTGCTGCTACATTGGAAATTGTTGGGGACTGTGATGCAGAGTCCTGGGGTAAGATTGCACCTCTTGAGAAATTACACGTGTGCTGAACCATATTGGATTCTTCTTCTATCTGGTTACACATGAGATAGTGATATTGCTCAAGAGATAATGGATTGGCTATTAAAAAGATGAAGAATTTTGTATTGAGAGTGCTGCCACATTGGAAATTGTTGGGGACTGTGATGCAGAGTCCTGGGGTAAGATTGCACCTCTTGAGAAATTACACGTGTGCTGAACCATATTGGATTCTTCTTCTTTCTGGTTACACATGAGATAGTCATATTGCTCAAGAGATAATGGATTGGCTATCTGCCCTTTCCTTTTTCTAAGTGTAGATATACATGGGCTCTTCCAATTTCTAGGTATCAGCTGTTTTGCACCATGTATAAAACATGTTTTAATGTAAGTTGACAGACTAAAGGATCTAATGGCAATTTGCACAAAATACTGCATTAATTTCTTTGCAAACAGCTTCCCAGAAAGGCCTTATTTTTGGGCAAGACCACCATATATGATCAAGAGTTCCTACAGCACCACAGTTCCTCCAGCAGAGCTTACTGGATTGGGGGGTGTATTGTAGATAATATATGCAGATAAGGTACCATCTAGTTAGCAGTTTAGCGATGGTATTCAATATACTTCTTGAGAGAGGATTTAGCTGTTTTTGTAAAGATAGCATTCTATTTTTGCCTTAATATAATTACTTCCAGTTCTTCAGGACATTGTCTAGTATAGGTTGGTTATTTACTGCACTGATGCATTGTTTGTAAGCAGTTGAAAGTGTGCCTTTCATGTGTGCTATATAATGAACAGCATAAAGATTTAAATGGATACAGCCGCCTGTGCAGTTTTGATTTGTCCCTTTGTGCAAGAAATGAGACAATTGGGGATATTGAAGCCATTGAAAAAAACATTTCCAAGCTTGCCTGTAATTTTATTTTATTCCCTCACTGTACTGAATAAAAGGTTATCAGGTTACGCAGAGTATTGGTTCAGATAGAAAATGTTTTTTATCCAATTAAAATTGTGGATGATATAGAATCAGTGTTGAGGGCAGATGTTGAGAATGAGACACTCCAGGTGCCAATAATTTCAGCTATCAGCGGGTATCTAATTTTAGTCAAAGGACCAATAAATGCAATAGATTTTGCATAATCATCAAATGCATGATAAAAAGACACTGCAATAGAAATTAGTCTGACATAGTTACATTCTCCCTGTATCAGGTGACAGCCATCATCGAATCACAAATGCATATATGTATATTCTGTGAATTCCTGCACATGCTCTGTCATGACTCAAAAAGTGTAAACACATGACAACTGTGCACATTTTGTTAATGTAAGTAAATTGGAAAGGTGTTAAAATGTACATGCTCTATCTGAATCATTAAATTTAATTTTGACTTGAGTTTCCCTTTAAGTCAGCTAATTTCTGTAGCCAATGAAAGAAATGTTGTTTAATTCCAGGAATGCATTTGTCATCATCTGTTTCTTTGTATTACCACTAAAGTGTACTCCTTGCCAATATTTTTAAATTTGTACCATCAGATAAAGTTTAATTGATCTATTTTTAGTATGACATTAGTAAAAGATATTTACAGAATATTTCAAGTTTTAAATGATCTGTACCTTTATTAAGTAGAATAGAATTATGCTGCATAAATAGTGCTCTGTTCCTGTTTCCAGTATCCATAATAAGATGTTATATTTAATCATCACGTGTCTATTAAAGGGACATAATACTCATATGCTAAATCACTTGAAACTGATGCAGTATAACTGTAAAAAGCTGACAGGAAAATATCACCTGAACATCTCTATGTAAAAAAGGAAGATATTTTACCTCACAATCTCCTCAGCTCAGCAGAGTAAGTTCTGTGTAAAAAGTTATACTCAGCTGCTCCCAGCTGCAGGTAAAAAAAAATTAAAAAAATGAAGAAATGAACAGCAGCCAATCAGCATCAGCAGTGCTGAAGTCATGAACTCTTACTGTGATCTCATGAGATTTGACTTAACTCTCATGAGATTTTATAGTAAGCTTCCTTTAACTGATTGGTGAAATAATATGAGAGTGCACGATGCTAGTCCCTTCAGATGTCCCAGGACAAACACACTAAAATGCTGCTTAGAAATCCTTTACAATGGGAGGTGGCTACTGAGGAACTTTTGAGGTAAAATATCTTTCTTTTTTACATAGAGATGTTCAGGTGATATTTTCTAATCAGCTTTTTACAGCTATGCTGCATCACTTTCAAGTGTTTAAACATTTGGTTATTATGGCCCTTTAATAGCAGATATTTAGGAGCAACATTCCTTCCCAACCCATAAAGGGACCAAAAAAAATCAAAATTTAATTCCCTATAGAATGTTTAATTATGCATAATTAAAAACTTTGCAATGCACTTTCATGATTTATTTTCCGTGGAATGTAAACGACTGCGACTCCTACATGCTGAGCAGATATTGGTTAATATGTGCAGGAGTTCAGGAAGCACTTTTTGGCTTATTTTTCCTTCATTTTTAGAGTGTAGCAATGCTTCCTACGGATGCCAACATTTCCAGCTACCAGACAGGAAATTGGTATTTGGCTATTTACAGCACGTTTCTAACTCTAAACATTCATTTGGAGTGGACTAGGGCCTTACCAAGGCCATTTTCATTCTCCTTGCACTGAGCGGAGGGAGGTGCGTTAGAGAATTAGGCACATTGTTTAATAGTGGCCATAAATTATTGTGTTTCTTTTAGAATATATATAACATACTTAATGTAACATTTTAGTTAAAGGACCATTATAGCCAGAAATTGCCTCTGACCCAATCAGCAGCACAACCTAGCTGTGTAACTATCGCTCTGCTGATTGGATCAGCGTTAATTTCCACTCAAGAACAACAATGTTCTGTGGGTCTTTAGTGGTACTTCTACTATGTGTTTAACCCCTTTGTGTGAATACTTTTCCATTATATATAGAATCCATACAGGATAACACTATTGAATGTCCCTTATTTTTCACAAGGAGAATATTTTAAAGTTGATACTTCAATACAAAATTGCAGTCAGGTTTTCTTTTTTCAACTGCATGATCATGATCTGTGGTACATTATTGAATACACAAATATCCTTTTACAGAATTTTTTTTTCTCCCCACATTGAGTTTCAGTAAAAACTCTTACAGATAGAAACTGGATGGTAATTGCTGAGATTTACAGGGACATGTATTTCTGAGATACAACCATGAAAAGGTGCATGTATTGCTGTAGGGACCAATGAATCCACTCCATTGCTCTGATTCTTGTAACTTTCAATTCCTTGGCATGGTGCTAAATTCTGTTGTGTTTCACCATTACATTAAATGTTCTTATTTAAATTCCTACCTGCTTTTCTTCTCTGTTAACCCCATTTGGATATATAAATCCAAAGTGCATGGTATCCCTTTAACTCTCTGTTCTGTGAAATCCTTTTTTTGCAACCAGACATTTTCTCTAAAGGAGAGCGAGATGGAGACCTCCATTGAGCTCAGATGTCTACATTCTCCACCAAAAGATGTTGCAGATGGAAACTCCAACCATTTACCAGACACAGTAATAATATTTAACAATTTATTTATTTTCTTCCTTAGACGACCATAACAGGTTATAACAGATCGATAAATCAAAACAAAATGGTTATATGTCTGCCGAGGGCATTAAACACTCCATCTTGTCCAATAAGTTCTAAATAAATTAGACATCCTTTATCACAATTAATAATTAAACCATTTCTCCTTGAGATGTATTTAATTAGGTAAATGGAAACAGGTTTTATGGTATGGACTTCTTAAAATATAGGTAGTTTTACCTACAAGATCTATACAGATATTTTAGCAGATTAAATGAGTGTTTAAAATGATATCTTAGTACACAACATTTTTAATGTTGTTCCATGTTTTTATTCATTTTTATCAACTAATAATTTCTATTATACACCACAAAATGGTTATCATAAATATATAATTCATCCAACAGTACAGCAGCAATGCCAATAGTCACAAAGACAGCGCTCTAGAAAAGGCTAATTAAAATAATATAGGAAATAGAGTTGTTTCACTTATGGGAGAGGCTGCTCTGCCGTTAGTGAATTCAAGTCTTTGAATTGATCTACATGTTTTTTATTTTACTTGTACTTTCAAAATAGAACATAATAAATTTCACTCAAGCAATAAATGAAAATCTACCAGCACCAATACACAATATACAGAAAAAATAAAAACTGGATATAGCTCCAAAACAAAGAGCATACTTTGTGTTTTGGTTTCATTTTTTGTTCTCCAAATTTGCTCATAGAGCAATTTACATACTAATATAAATTATACTTTATTTTGACAACGCCAAATTCTGACATCTCAACTTGTCCATTTCCTGGCCAATGTTTCCTTCAGCTGTGTCACACATTGCAAGAAGAATCTGTAAAAATAAATAAATAAATACGGCACAGCATTTAGAAAGTGTTTAAAGTAAATCTTTATGTTATATACGCATATGTATCAGCAATTAGGCACTTCATTGCAATTTGCAAAATGAATGATTTAAAAATATAAAAAAACTGTCACTATGTTAGCAAAATTTACAATGTTATGCAGACCAGGGATCATACCTTTTAAAAAAATAATGTTACATAAGTCTGCACTATGTATAGAATTATGTAACATTATCCTAGCGACACCTTAAAAAACAAAAGCAATTAAGAGATTTACCCCACACACACACAAGTATACTTACCTTACGTTCCTCGCCAGCCTCTTCAGATTTTCTTTTTCTTCTCAAAAGTGCCTCACAGGTGCGCTGTGTAATCACAGCGTGCTCAATCGCGGCATAAAACTAAATGCAGCGCACTTCCGGCTTCACACAGCACAGCAGCGCACTACATTCAGTTCAATGGTGCAATTGGGCTCGCTGTGATTTGACAGTGCGGCTGTGATGCGCTTTTGAGAAGAAAAAAAAAAATCTGAAGACGGATGAGGAGCCAAAGACAAAGTATACCTTCAGGGGGTTAAATCTCTTAATCTCGTTTGTTTTTTAAGGTGTCGCTAGGATAATGTTACATAATGCTGCACATAGTCCCTTTAAAGTAAACAATTATGACTTGCAAGTTTTCATTACAAAAACACATTAAAAACGCTATGGAAGGGGGCGTTTATGAACAGCGATCAGGAGCGGTCGCATTTTCCCAGAGATCCTGCTGATCTCTCATTAATCCGCCGGTTTATAGAGGCATCGTACAGCATCAAAACCTCACTTACCATACATAATGCAATACTGCTCAGAAGAGCATTATATCCTGAAGATTTTGCTGTATTCCTGACGTTGGAGCTCTGCATTGGACTATAGAGGCTTGCTAACAGGCAGCGCTACCCCCCTCGGCTTGTCGAAGTACCTTGCCTCATTTGAGCATAAAACCACCTTGTGCAGATTCTACTCCCCTTGCTTTGCAAATAACAAAGACACCAAGAGCCTTACGTATAAAGAAGCGATAAGCTACATAGCAAAGATCCAAGCAACCCAGAAAGAAAATGGCGACCATGGCAGACATGGATTTACTAATCCATTCCAACCCTCACTACACAAACTTTGAAAGGCTTATGAAGAAGCTGCTTGAAAGAGCCCCATATGATATTCTGATGAACAAATTGTGCACTAATACTATGCCACAAGAAGCTACCGACAAAACCTGGAAACTTGACATTCAGAGCGGTGCTATGAAAACTGCGCACATAGCGGAAACAATTTACATGCAACAGGGGCCTACAATCAAACCAAAAATCTCTTGGTCAGGAGAACCATCAACCACTACGGAGCTCCCAGCAAACTTTACCAACCTACCTGATAATGTCACCGGCTCCACTGGTAAGCACTCACACACAAGAGATCACTGCTTGGACAACATGACATCATCTATACCGGAACGCAGCAAGGGGCTATTTCAGGCTTCTCAAACAGGTCAGAAATTGGCGCAGAATAGGCTTTTTAGGGGACTTGGGGGGTCCCCCGGACAGCTAAGATCATTAAGTTGCCAAGCCTTTTGCCTTACAACACCCTCTTGGCTGGCAAACAGAGTGATCCCGGAGTAAAGCTCACAGGCTCGGTCAGATTACACGGCTCCACACAGCCAATAATTCATACGGAACCGCAACATGTCGAAATGCCAATAAAACTCCTAACCCTAATGACTTGGTTCAACAACCATTTACAAAGAACTCCACTGACTTCCCTAGAAACCGGTCTCTATGATCAGGCAGAACCAGGGGGCTGACAGAATAAACTTCATACTAGGGTCACCAGATCCTTATATTGCAGTCGGTGGTAATCGTATAAAGTTATAGTGTTATTCAGTTGTGAATTGTGTTTGATTATCACACTACTTAGTTTACAAAATCTCCTTTATTGTTTTAAATCTGTCACTTTGACTGTAACTGTTATAGATATGGAATGTTTTTTTGCGGCAATAGAATCTACTTCACAATAGTTATGTATTGCACCATCCCAAAGCTCCAACCCTCTTTAAGCGGCCTGTGGTCGGGCTGCGGAGAGGAAGATAGTAGAATGTAATAGCTTAAGTGGATGACCTTTACTTCATCGATTATTAACTCAATTGTTAACCCATAGTTATTCTAGCAGTGAAATATAATATTTTTTTTTGTTTTTGTTTTTCAAAAGCTTTATTGCAAATTTGTAGAAGGCAGTACAACATATATGGGGACTACAAGTCTGCTTCATTTGTTCAATAAATCGTTTTTATACTAATACTTCTAGGCATTTTTATATCTAATATCAAGTCAATTCAAAACCAAATAAAATTAAATCTAACTGAACTATCTTAAATTAAACTAGGTGCTGGTTAAGATTATCATTTGTGAAGTCTATATCTTGGAGTATTCCATTGTGCTGTCTAAAAGTGTTCCCCATATGTAGGACTTAAGGCATTGGTTACTGGTTATTCCAGAGGCTTATACTGAGCTTGTTTTTGCTTTAACAGGAGGGGCCTCCAGCCGCCAGGTCGTCTGTCACAGTCTCGTCTATTGGGCAGTCAGTGTTTCTAGGAAGGGAATGTAGTGAGTCCTCCCATATGAATCTCATGTCTTGTGCAATGGGGAGTTTCTGTCTTTTTAGGTAGCCATACTCTTCCATCTCAAGGAACCCTGTGACTTTTTCTATCCATGCATGAGCCAATAGGGGTTATTGGGTTTTCCAATTCAATGCTATAAGGGATTTTGCTCCGTTCAAGCCTACCTATAACAATTGTCTTCTGAGTCTGCAAGGGAATTCTGGTAGTTTGTTTAGCAGTGCTATACTTGGTGTCAATTTAAAAGCTGTAGTCAGAATTTTGCGAAAGTGAGTCTCTACCTGGTCCCATAATTGTCTTAGTTGTGCGCAGTCCCACCACGTGTCTAAAAGCTACCTCTAGTTTTGCATCCTCTCCAGCAATAAGCATTGGCTGTTATGTATATAGAGTGTATACATCTAGGGGTGAGGTACCACCGCATTAGAACTTTATAATTTAATTCTAATATTTTAGGGGAGGTTAAAGACTTTTGAGTATTACGGAATATAAGTTCCCATTCTTTAGATGTATAGGTCTCGCCTAATTCCTCCTGCCATCTCTACACGTAAGATGGAAGATTAGTGAGTTGTGGGTTCTGTAGCAATGAGCGCATTTTTGAAAGTGAATGTGGGAGATGTGTGCCAGTCAAACAGAGTTTCTCAAAAGAAGTGAGAGGTCGCATAAAATCAGCCCTATAGGGTGATGTGAGAATTAAATGTGTAAGTTGCATGTATTTTAACCATGAGGCATAGGTTTCACCTGCCACCTCCATCAGCTGTTCTGTGTTTAACAATCTGCCATCCTTCATAAATTTAACCAGTGGTGTGGTATAGGTCCACTCTGTTGACCCCTGATAATTGTCGTCTAGTCCTCCTTTGAGTTCAGCGTTATTTGGTATAGGGAATAGTGGGGATTTAGGACCCGTAATATAGCTGTTATGTGTGATCAGTTTGTCCCAAGACTCAAAGAAGTGGCTATGTATTGAGAGTGTCTTGCAATGTAGTGGTCGTAAAGTTTTTGGGACCCAGCACAATGCTCCAACCGAAGGGGCTTGTATTATGTGAGAATCAATAGTTACCCAAGTCTTATGTTCTCCAGAGTTATGCCAGTCTAATACCCTCTGTAAGGTCATAGCATCCAAATATGTCGAGATACAGGGGAGCCCCAGGCCTCCTATTGCGCCCGACCTGTACATTGTATTCCTGTTGATCCTTGGCTTACTTTTCCCCCATATGAATGCATTTATGTGTTTTTGTAACTGCGTTGTGAACCAGTTTGGAAGATGTACCGGAAGAGCCTGTAGTATATGTATAAAATTCTGGGCAATGTTGTCATTTTTATGCATTGTGTGCGCCCCCACCACGAAAGGGGTTTATTAGACCAGGTGTTGAGATCTCGTTGGACCGAGTGTAGAAGGGTGACAAAGTTCAACTGAAAAAGGTCTCTAGGTTTCGGGGATAAGTGTATTCCCAGGTATTTTGTGTACTTGTACTGGAGTTTAGCAGGCATACCAATGATAAAGAATTGAATTCTTCGCGGGACAGGGATATATTTAGGATTTCCGATTTGGTTGGATTCACTAAGAAGTTAGAATATCTCCCAAACCTATCTAGTTCGACCATGATCTCCTTGACCGAGTTACAAGGGTCTCTAACTGTGAAGAGGACGTCATCTGCATATAGTGCTATTTTGAAACTGTTATTTCCCATTTCTATTCCCTTAATAAGTTGATTTCTCCTAACGTGTGACGCTAGTACCTCCATTGTTATGACAAATAGCAACGGCGACCATTCACCTTTGCTTGGGCTGTGGGGCGTGTATATAAGCCAAATATTCTATGGAGTATGTTTGGGCCTAAACCGATCTTTGTTAGAGTACCCCAGAGAAATTGCCAGTCAATTCGGTCGAAGGCCTTTTCCGCGTCTGTTGTTACAAAGACCGTCGGGATTTTATAGTGTGTCGCATAGGACATTAGGGTTAAGGCTCTGATGGTATTATCTCTGGCCTCCCTTCGGGGTACGAATCCTACTTGATCTAAATGTATTATTTCCGGGAGAATTTTATTTAACCGTTTGGCAAGTATTTTACCCATAATTTTTAAGTCAGTATTCAACAAGGAAATTGGCCTGTAACTCTTAGTGTCGGTGGGTGTCTTATCGGGTTTTAAAATAATGGAGATATGTGCTAGTTGCATCTCTGGAAGTAGTTCTTGCCCCTTGTCTAAGGTTTTAAACAGTCTGAGCAAATGTGGTGCTAAGAGAGACTTGTATTTTTTATAGTACGAGTTAGTTAGGCCATCTGGCCCTGGACTCTTTCCCGAGGGTAGGGTCGATATGGCAGACAAAATCTCTTGTAAGGTGATAGGTGTTTCTAGTTCTTTCACCAATGAGGAGGTAATTGTGGGCAGGTCAGCTGCCTTTATATAATCTAACATGTCTGCCTGCATATTTTGTTGTTGTCGTGGTGGGAGATTATAGAGCTCTCTGTAATAGGCACCAAAGTGGTTTGCCATCTCCATGCTATCTAATAGTGTTCGGTTATCTGTAGTGATAAATTTACTAATCTGGGATTTTACATGTCTGGATTTTAATGCTTTAACTAAGCGAGGGCCAATTCTATTGCCTTCATAAAAGAAGTTTTTTTTTCAATGTTAGTGCTCTACGTTGTGCCTCTTGTTAGCAGCGCGAGAATATCCCCTCTAAGTTTCGTGACATGGGAGAGTAATAAACGATCTTTGGGTGTTTGTTTATGTTTCAGTTCCGCCTGATTCAATTTTGATGTCAATGTTGTAATGGATAAATTATAATTTTTCTTCCAATGGGCCTTAAGTTTCATGCATTCCCCTTTTATTACCGCCTTGTGTGCTTCCCAAATGAATTTAGGTTGTGTTTCAGTATTGTTATTGAATTGGAAATATTCTGTCAATGATTTATTGATTGCTTCTTGTGTTTCCGGGTAATGTATCAGTGACTCATCTAACCGCCATATGAAAGGGACTACTGGCTTTTCCGGCCAGTCGAGAACTATACTAGTGGCTGAGTGATCCGACCATGGTGTAGATTGAATGTCAGAGTCTACTAATAAGGACAAGTGATTCCTGTCAATAAATAGGTGTATATGTCGACCAAGGATGGGAATAGAATGTATAGTTACGCTGCTCCAGGTGTTGTATTCTCCACCCGTCTGTTAAGCCCAATTGGTCCAGGCAAAAGTACAGTGTGTTTGGGGCTCTATTGCCGTAACCTGTGGACCCAGTGGATGTATCTAGAGTAGGGTCGAGTGTTGTGTTCAAATCCCCTCCCATTATAAGTATTCCCTTCTGATGTTCTATGATTAGCGAGTGTAATTGTTGATAGAACCTGTGTTTAGTTTAGTTTTTTTTTATTGTAATAGGGCTATTAGAGTAGGTGTAATTAGTTTAAATATCTGTAATTTGTTTATTATTTTCTGTAATTTAGTGTGTTTTTTTTTGTACTTTAGCTAATTTAATTTAATTTAGCTAATTGTATGTAATCTATTTAATTGTATTTAATTTAGTAAATTTATTTAATTATAGTGTAGTGTTAGGTGTTAGTGTAACTTAGGTTAGGTTTTATTTTACAGGTACTTTTGTATTTATTTTAGCTAGGTAGTTATTAAATAGTTAATAACTATTTAATAACTATTCTACCTAGTTAAAATAAATACAAACTTGCCTGTAAAATAAAAATAAACCCTAAGCTAGCTACAATGTAACTATAAGTTATATTGTAGCTAGCTTAGGGTTTATTTTATAGGTAAGTATTTAGTTTTAAATAGGAATAATTTAGTTAATGATAGGAATATTTATTTAGATTTCTTTTAATTATATTTAAGTTAGTGGGTGTTAGGTTTAGGGTTAGACTTAGGTTTAGGGGTTAATAACTTTAATATAGTGGCTGCGACGTTGGGGCAGCAGATTAGGGGTTAATAAATTTAGGAAGGTGGCGGCGATGTCAGGGACGGCAGATTAGGGGTTAATAATATTTAAATAGGAAAGTCTAAGTGGAAAAATAGTCAAACTAATGAAAGGTTAGCAGCTACACCTCAAAGAAACACTATACCTCTCAAATGATAGTGTAAAATGGTAAATGTGAAAAATGGTCAGCAGGTGGCGCTATAGGATAATAAATTACTGAATTACTATACTCTGTAACAATAACTGCTAAATTTGTTTACAATGTTAATTTGGCTAGATACTTTGTAACAATTAATCACAATCTCTATATGTAAGTGTACAATACAATTTATTAAAATTTCATAAATACTAATACATATCACATTTAAAAAAATAAAATAAAATTACCAATACATATATACAATTTTTAAATTGACACCGGTGTCAGTATTCCAACATTAATAAAAGTACTATTTGAAAAAAAACAATTAATATGTCAGAAATTAATATCTCAGCAAGCATGCATTCAAAGTCCGTTTAGCATAAAACACAGCTATTATATATGATATGTTTCTCGGCGGTGACAATATCCACCACTTAAGCAATGTATGAAAAACAAATGGATTATTTGCAGGTTCGTTATCCAGACAATACACTGTTCAATAAGATGATACACTGTTTTTGCAGATTCGTTATACACTGTTCATAGGGGTATTACACCGGTCTTGCAGATTCGTTAAAAAAACAGATGTCCTTTGAATTTTTTTATATATTTCGTTTAGGTGTTTTATTATGTTTTAACTGATTGCAGTAAAATGACAAAAAATGTACCTTAGTAGCCGTTTTTAGGCTGTAGTTTGCTGTGCTGTGTGATCCTTGATACAGCTCACCTTTTAGGTGCAGATCGAAAATACAGGCAGAACTTTACTTATCCTTGAAGTAAGCTCCACAACGGCTAACCTTTCAGGACCTGATGATCCTAAGGTTCCGTCCTGCTTACCTGGCTGAGGGTATTATGAAAATTTTCTTCTCTTTAGACGGAGTACGTTTAGTTGCAGCTAGGGCGTTTTAACCGGTATAGTAATTTTAAGCAACTTTCTAATTTACTCCTATTATCAAATTCTTTTCATTCTCTTGGTATCTTTATTTGAAATGCAAAAAACAGAATTTATGTTTACCTGATAAATTACTTTCTCCAACGGTGTGTCCGGTCCACGGCGTCATCCTTACTTGTGGGATATTCTCCTCCCCAACAGGAAATGGCAAAGAGCCCAGCAAAGCTGGTCACATGATCCCTCCTAGGCTCCGCCTACCCCAGTCATTCGACCGACGTTAAGGAGGAATATTTGCATAGGAGAAACCATATGATACCGTGGTGACTGTAGTTAAAGAAAATAAAATATCAGACCTGATTAAAAAACCAGGGCGGGCCGTGGACCGGACACACCGTTGGAGAAAGTAATTTATCAGGTAAACATAAATTCTGTTTTCTCCAACATAGGTGTGTCCGGTCCACGGCGTCATCCTTACTTGTGGGAACCAATACCAAAGCTTTAGGACACGGATGAAGGGAGGGAGCAAATCAGGTCACCTAAATGGAAGGCACCACGGCTTGCAAAACCTTTCTCCCAAAAATAGCCTCAGAAGAAGCAAAAGTATCAAACTTGTAAAATTTGGTAAAAGTGTGCAGTGAAGACCAAGTCGCTGCCCTACATATCTGATCAACAGAAGCCTCGTTCTTGAAGGCCCATGTGGAAGCCACAGCCCTAGTGGAATGAGCTGTGATTCTTTCAGGAGGCTGCCGTCCGGCAGTCACATAAGCCAATCTGATGATGCTTTTAAACCAAAAAGAGAGAGAGGTAGAAGTTGCTTTTTGACCTCTCCTTTTACCAGAATAAACAACAAACAAAGAAGATGTTTGTCTAAAATCCTTTGTAGCATCTAAATAGAATTTTAGAGCGCGAACAACATCCAAATTGTGCAACAAACGTTCCTTCTTCGAAACTGGTTTCGGACACAAAGAAGGCACGACTATCTCCTGGTTAATGTTTTTGTTAGAAACAACCTTTGGAAGAAAACCAGGTTTAGTACGTAAAACCACCTTATCTGCATGGAACACCAGATAAGGAGGAGAACACTGCAGAGCAGATAATTCTGAAACTCTTCTAGCAGAAGAAATATCAACGGAATGTAAGGGTTCAAACGGAACCCCCTGAAGAACTGAAAGAACTAAGTTGAGACTCCAAGGAGGAGTCAAAGGTTTGTAAACAGGCTTGATTCTAACCAGAGCCTGAACAAAGGCTTGAACATCTGGCACAGCTGCCAGCTTTTTGTGAAGTAACACAGACAAGGCAGAAATCTGTCCCTTCAAGGAACTTGCAGATAATCCTTTCTCCAATCCTTCTTGAAGAAAGGATAGAATCTTAGGAATCTTTACCTTGTCCCAAGGGAATCCTTTAGATTCACACCAACAGATATATTTTTTCCATATTTTGTGGTAAATTTTTCTAGTTACAGGCTTTCTGGCCTGAACAAGAGTATCAATAACAGAATCTGAGAACCCTCGTTTTGATAAGATCAAACGTTCAATCTCCAAGCAGTCAGCTGGAGTGAGACCAGATTCGGATGTTCGAACGGACCTTGAACAAGAAGGTCTCGTCTCAAAGGTAGCTTCCATGGTGGAGCCGATGACATATTCACCAGATCTGCATACCAAGTCCTGCGTGGCCACGCAGGAGCTATCAAGATCACCGACGCCCTCTCCTGATTGATCCTGGCTACCAGCCTGGGGATGAGAGGAAACGGCGGGAATACATAAGCTAGTTTGAAGGTCCAAGGTGCTACTAGTGCATCTACTAGAGTCGCCTTGGGATCCCTGGATCTGGACCCGTAGCAAGGAACCTTGAAGTTCTGACGAGAGGCCATCAGATCCATGTCTGGAATGCCCCACAGTTGAGTAATTTGGGCAAAGATTTCCGGATGGAGTTCCCACTCCCCTGGATGTAATGTCTGACGACTCAGAAAATCCGCTTCCCAATTTTCCACTCCTGGGATGTGGATTGCAGACAGGTGGCAGGAGTGAGTCTCCGCCCATTGAATGATTTTGGTCACTTCTTCCATCGCCAGGGAACTCCTTGTTCCCCCCTGATGGTTGATGTACGCAACAGTCGTCATGTTGTCTGATTGAAACCGTATGAACTTGGCCTTTGCTAGCTGAGGCCAAGCCTTGAGAGCATTGAATATCGCTCTCAGTTCCAGAATATTTATCGGTAGAAGAGATTCTTCCCGAGACCAAAGACCCTGAGCTTTCAGGGGTCCCCAGACCGCGCCCCAGCCCATCAGACTGGCGTCGGTCGTGACAATGACCCACTCTGGTCTGCGGAAGGTCATCCCTTGTGACAGGTTGTCCAGGGACAGCCACCAACGGAGTGAGTCTCTGGTCCTCTGATTTACTTGTATCTTCGGAGACAAGTCTGTATAGTCCCCATTCCACTGACTGAGCATGCACAGTTGTAATGGTCTTAGATGAATGCGCGCAAAAGGAACTATGTCCATTGCCGCTACCATCAAACCTATTACTTCCATGCACTGCGCTATGGAAGGAAGAGGAACGGAATGAAGTGTTTGACAAGAGTTTAGAAGTTTTGTTTTTCTGGCCTCTGTCAGAAAAATCCTCATTTCTAAGGAGTCTATTATTGTTCCCAAGAAGGGAACCCTTGTCGACGGAGATAGAGAACTCTTTTCCACGTTCACTTTCCATCCGTGAGATCTGAGAAAGGCCAGGACTATGTCCGTGTGAGCCTTTGCTTGAGGAAGGGACGACGCTTGAATCAGAATGTCGTCCAAGTAAGGAACTACTGCAATGCCCCTTGGTCTTAGTACCGCTAGAAGGGACCCTAGTACCTTTGTGAAAATCCTTGGAGCAGTGGCTAATCCGAAAGGAAGCGCCACGAACTGGTAATGCTTGTCCAGGAATGCAAACCTTAGGAACCGATGATGTTCCTTGTGAATAGGAATATGTAGATACGCATCCTTTAAATCCACCGTGGTCATGAATTGACCTTCCTGGATGGAAGGAAGAATTGTTCGAATGGTTTCCATTTTGAACGATGGAACCTTGAGAAACTTGTTTAAGATCTTGAGATCTAAGATTGGTCTGAACGTTCCCTCTTTTTTGGGAACTACGAACAGATTGGAGTAGAACCCCATCCCTTGTTCTCCTAATGGAACAGGATGAATCACTCCCATTTTTAACAGGTCTTCTACACAATGTAAGAATGCCTGTCTCTTTATGTGGTCTGAAGACAATTGAGACCTGTGGAACCTCCCCCTTGGGGGAAGCCCCTTGAATTCCAGAAGATAACCTTGGGAGACTATTTCTAGTGCCCAAGGATCCAGAACATCTCTTGCCCAAGCCTGAGCGAAGAGAGAGAGTCTGCCCCCCACCAGATCCGGTCCCGGATCGGGGGCCAACATTTCATGCTGTCTTGGTAGCAGTGGCAGGTTTCTTGGCCTGCTTTCCCTTGTTCCAGCCTTGCATTGGTCTCCAGGCTGGCTTGGCTTGAGAAGTATTACCCTCTTGCTTAGAGGACGTAGCACTTGGGGCTGGTCCGTTTCTACGAAAGGGACGAAAATTAGGTTTATTTTTGGCCTTGAAAGACCTATCCTGAGGAAGGGCGTGGCCCTTACCCCCAGTGATATCAGAGATAATCTCTTTCAAGTCAGGGCCAAACAGCGTTTTCCCCTTGAAAGGAATGTTAAGTAGTTTGTTCTTGGAAGACGCATCCGCTGACCAAGATTTCAACCAAAGCGCTCTGCGCGCCACAATAGCAAACCCAGAATTCTTCGCCGCTAACCTAGCCAATTGCAAAGTGGCGTCTAGGGTGAAAGAATTAGCCAATTTGAGAGCACGGATTCTGTCCATAATCTCCTCATAAGGAGGAGAATCACTATCGATCGCCTTTACTAGCTCATCGAACCAGAAACACGCGGCTGTAGTGACAGGGACAATGCATGAAATTGGTTGTAGAAGGTAACCTTGCTGAACAAACATCTTTTTAAGCAAACCTTCTAATTTTTTATCCATAGGATCTTTGAAAGCACAACTATCTTCTATGGGTATAGTGGTGCGTTTGTTTAAAGTAGAAACCGCTCCCTCGACCTTGGGGACTGTCTGCCATAAGTCCTTTCTGGGGTCGACCATAGGAAACAATTTTTTAAATATGGGGGGAGGGACGAAAGGTATACCGGGCCTTTCCCATTCTTTATTTACAATGTCCGCCACCCGCTTGGGTATAGGAAAAGCTTCTGGGAGCCCCGGGACCTCTAGGAACTTGTCCATTTTACATAGTTTCTCTGGGATGATCAAATTCTCACAATCATCCAGAGTGGATAATACCTCCTTAAGCAGAGCGCGGAGATGTTCCAACTTAAATTTAAATGTAATCACATCGGGTTCAGCTTGTTGAGAAATTTTCCCTGAATCTGAAATTTCTCCCTCAGACAAAACCTCCCTGGCCCCCTCAGACTGGTGTAGGGGCATTTCAGAACCATTATCATCAGCGTCCTCATGCTCTTCAGTATCTAAAACAGAGCAGTCGCGCTTACGCTGATAAGTGGGCATTTTGGCTAAAATGTTTTTGATAGAATTATCCATTACAGCCGTTAATTGTTGCATAGTAAGGAGTATTGGCGCGCTAGATGTACTAGGGGCCTCCTGAGTGGGCAAGACTGGTGTAGACGAAGGAGGGAATGATGCAGTACCATGCTTACTCCCCTCACTTGAGGAATCATCTTGGGCATCATTTTCAGTGTCACATAAATCACATCTATTTAAATGAGAAGGAACCTTGGCTTCCCCACATTCAGAACACAGTCTATCTGGTAGTTCAGACATGTTAAACAGGCATAAACTTGATAACAAAGTACAAAAAACGTTTTAAAATAAAACCGTTACTGTCACTTTAAATTTTAAACTGAACACACTTTATTACTGCAATTGCGAAAAAGTATGAAGGAATTGTTCAAAATTCACCAAAATTTCACCACAGTGTCTTAAAGCCTTAAAAGTATTGCACACCAAATTTGGAAGCTTTAACCCTAAAAATAACGGAACCGGAGCCGTTTTTATCTTTAACCCCTTTACAGTCCCTGGTATCTGCTTTGCTGAGACCCAACCAAGCCCAAAGGGGAATACGATACCAAATGACGCCTTCAGAAAGTCTTTTCTATGTATCAGAGCTCCTCACACATGCGACTGCATGTCATGCTTCTCAAAAACAAGTGCGCAATACCGGCGCGAAAATGAGGCTCTGCCTATGATTAGGGAAAGCCCCTAGAGAATAAGGTGTCTAAAACAGTGCCTGCCGATATTATTTTTACAAAAATACCCAGATTAAATGATTCCTCAAGGCTAAATATGTGTACATATGAATCGATTTAGCCCAGAAAATGTCTACAGTCTTAATAAGCCCTTGTGAAGCCCTTATTTACTGTCTGAATAAAAATGGCTTACCGGATCCCATAGGGAAAATGACAGCTTCCAGCATTACATCGTCTTGTTAGAATGTGTCATACCTCAAGCAGCAAAAGACTGCTCACTGTTCCCCCAACTGAAGTTAATTCCTCTCAACAGTCCTGTGTGGAACAGCCATGGATTTTAGTAACGGTTGCTAAAATCATTTTCCTCTTACAAACAGAAATCTTCATCTCTTTTCTGTTTCAGAGTAAATAGTACATACCAGCACTATTTTAAAATAACAAACTCTTGATTGAATAATAAAAACTACAGTTAAACACTAAAAAACTCTAAGCCATCTCCGTGGAGATGTTGCCTGTACAACGGCAAAGAGAATGACTGAGGTAGGCGGAGCCTAGGAGGGATCATGTGACCAGCTTTGCTGGGCTCTTTGCCATTTCCTGTTGGGGAGGAGAATATCCCACAAGTAAGGATGACGCCGTGGACCGGACACACCTATGTTGGAGAAATGTAAGTTTAGATACCGGCCCATTTTTGGTGAACACACTGTGTTGTTCTTGCTGATTGGTGGGTAAATTCACCTACCAATAAACAAGTGCTTTCCATGGTTCTGAACCATAAAAAACATAATTTATGTAAGAACTTACCTGATAAATTCATTTCTTTCATATTAGCAAGAGTCCATGAGCTAGTGACATATGGGATATACATTCCTACCAGGAGGGGCAAAGTTTCCCAAACCTCAAAATGCCTATAAATACACCCCTCACCACACCTACAATTCAGTTTAACAAATAGCCAAGAAGTGGGGTGATAAGAAAGGAGCGAAAGCATCAAAAATAAGGAATTGGAATAATTGTGCTTTATACAAAAAAATCATAACCACCACAAAAAAGGGTGGGCCTCATGGACTCTTGCTAATATGAAAGAAATTAATTTATCAGGTAAGTTCTTACATAAATTATGTTTTCTTTCATGTAATTAGCAAGAGTCCATGAGCTAGTGACGTATGGGATAGCAGATACCCAAGATGTGGAACTTCCACGCAGGAGTCACTAGAGAGGGAGGGATAAAATAAAGACAGCCAATTCCGCTGAAAAAATAATCCACAACCCAAATCAAAAAGTTTTAATCTTATAATGAAAAAAACTGAAATTATAAGCAGAAGAATCAAACTGAAACAGCTGCCTGAAGTACTTTTCTACCAAAAACTGCTTCAGAAGAAGAGAAAACATCAAAATGGTAGAATTTAGTAAAAGTATGCAAAGAAGACCAAGTTGCTGCTTTGCAAATATGATCATCAGAACCTTCATTCCTAAAAGCCCAGGAAGTAGAAACTGACCCAAGACGCCAAAGAAATGGCAGAAGCCTTCTGACCTTTCCTAGAACCAGAAAAGATAACAAATAGACTAGAAGTCTTTCTGAAATCTTTAGTAGCTTCAATATAATATTGCAAAGCTCTTACTACATCCAAAGAATGTAAAGATCTCTCCAGAGAATTCTTAGGATTAGGACACAATGAAGGGACAACAATTTCTCTACTAATGTTGTTAGAATTCACAACCTTAGGTAAAAAATTAAATGAAGTCCGCAACACCACCTTATCCTGATGAAAAATCAGAAAAGGAGATTCACAAGAAAGAGCAGATAACTCAGAAACTCTTCTAGCAGAAGAGATGGCCAAAAGGAACAAAACTTTCCAAGAAAGTAATTTAATATCCAGAGAATGCATAGGTTCAAACGGAGGAGCCTGTAAAGCCCTCAGAACCAAATTGAGACTCCAAGGAGGAGAGATTGACTTAATGACAGGCTTGATACAAACCAAAGCCTGTACAAAACAATGAATATCAGGATGATTAGCAATCTTTCTGTGAAAAAGAACAGAAAGAGCAGAGATTTGTCCTTTCAAGGAACTTGCAGACAAACCCTTATCCAAACCATCTTGAAGAAATTGTAAAATTCTAGGAATTCTAAAAGAATGCCAAGAGAATTTATGTGAAGAACACCAAGAAATGTAAGTCTTCCAGACTTGGTAATAGATCTTTCTAGACACAGATTTACGAGCCTGTAACATAGTATTAATCACTGAGTCAGAGAAACCTATATGACTAAGTATTAAGCGTTCAATCTCCATACCTTCAAATTTAATGATTTGAGATCCTGATGGAAAAAACATAATTTATGCTTACCTGATAAATTTATTTCTCTTGTAGTGTATTCAGTCCACGGATCATCCATTACTTATGGGAATATATTCTCTTCCCAACAGGAAATTGCAAGAGGATCACCCAAGCAGAGCTGCTACATAGCTCCTCCCCTCACATGTTATATTCAGTCATTCGACCAAAACAAGACGAGAAAGGAGGAACCATAGGGTGCAGTGGTGACTGAAGTATTAATTAAAATTTAGATCTGCCTTAAAAAGACAGGGCGGGCCGTGGACTGAATACACTACAAGAGAAATAAATTTATCAGGTAAGCATAAATTATGTTTTCTCTTGTTAAGTGTATTCAGTCCACGGATCATCCATTACTTATGGGATACCAATACCAAAGCTAAGTACACGGATGATGGGAGGGACAAGGCAGGCACTTAAACGGAAGGAACCACTGCCTGTAGAACCTTTCTCCCAAAAACAGCCTCCGAAGAAGCAAAAGTGTCAAATTTGTAAAATTTAGAAAAAGTGTGAAGCGAAGACCAAGTTGCAGCCTTGCAAATCTGTTCAACAGAGGTATCATTCTTAAAGGCCCAGGTGGAAGCCACAGCTCTAGTGGAATGAGCTGTAATTCTTTCAGGGGGCTGCTGTCCAGCAGTCTCATAGGCTAAACGTATTATGCTACGAAGCCAAAAGGAGAGAGAGGTTGCCGAAGCTTTTTGACCTCTCCTCTGTCCGGAGTAAACGACAAACAGGGAAGAAGTTTGACGAAAATCTTTAGTTGCCTGCAAATAGAATTTCAGGGCACGGACTACGTCCAGATTATGCAAAAGTCGTTCCTTCCTTGAAGAAGGATTAGGACATAATGACGGAACAACAATCTCCTGATTGATATTCCTGTTAGAGACTACCTTAGGTAAAAACCCAGGTTTAGTACGCAGAACTACCTTGTCTGAATGGAAAATCAGATAAGGAGAATCACAGTGTAAGGCAGACAATTCCGAGACTCTTCGAGCCGAGGAAATAGCCATCAAAAATAGAACTTTCCAAGATAAAAGTTTAATATCAACGGAATGAAGGGGTTCAAACGGAACTCCTTGAAGAACTTTAAGAACCAAGTTTAAGCTCCACGGAGGAGCAACAGCTTTAAATACAGGCTTAATCCTAGCTAAAGCTTGACAAAAGGCCTGGACGTCTGGAACTTCTGCCAGACGCTTGTGCAAAAGAATAGACAGAGCAGAAATCTGTCCCTTTAAAGAACTAGCTGATAAGCCTTTTTCCAAGCCCTCTTGGAGAAAAGACAATATCCTCGGAATCCTAACCTTACTCCACAAGTAACTCTTGGATTCGCACCAATACAGGTATTTACGTCATATCTTGATTGAAGGGACCTTGTATTAGAAGGTCTTTCCTCAAAGGTAGAGTCCATGGAGGACAGGACGACATGACCACTAGGTCTGCATACCAGGTCCTGCGTGGCCACGCAGACGCTATCAGAATCACCGATGCTCTCTCCTGTTTGATCTTGGCAATCAGTCGAGGGAGCTGAGCAAACGGAGGAAACACATAAGCCATGTTGAAAAACCAAGGAGCTGCTAGAGCATCTATCAGCTTCGCTCCCGGGTCCCTGGACCTGGAACCGTAAAGAGGAAGTTTGGCGTTCTAGCGAGACGCCATGAGATCCAGTTCTGGTTTGCCCCAACGATGGACCAGTTGAGCAAATACCTCCGGATGGAGTTCCCACTCCCCCGGATGAAAAGTCTGACGACTTAGAAAGTCCGCCTCCCAGTTCTCCACTCCTGGGATGTGGATCGCTGACAAGTGGCAAGAATGAGACTCTGCCCAGCGAATTATCTTTGAGACTTCCAACATCGCTAGGGAGCTCCTGGTTCCCCCTTGATGGTTGATATAAGCCACAGTCATGATGTTGTCCGACTGAAATCTGATGAACCTCAGTGTTGCTAGCTGAGGCCAAGCTAGAAGAGCATTGAATATTGCCCTTAGCTCCAGAATATTTATTGGGAGGAGTTTCTCCTCCTGAGTCCAGGATCCCTGAGCCTTCAGGGAATTCCAGACTGCGCCCCAGCCTAGGAGGCTGGCATCTGTTGTTACAATCGTCCAATCTGGCCTGCGAAAGGTCATGCCCCTGGACAGATGGACCCGAGATAACCACCAGAGAAGAGAATCTCTGGTCTCTTGTTCCAGATTTAGTAGTGGGGACAAATCTGAGTAATCCCCATTCCACTGACTTAGCATGCGTAATTGCAGCGGTCTGAGATGCAGGCGCGCAAATGGCACTATGTCCATTGCCGCTACCATTAAGCCGATTACTTCCATGCACTGAGCCACTGACGGGCGTGGAATGGAATGAAGGACCCGGCAAGCATTTAAGAGTTTTGATAACCTGGCCTCCGTCAGGTAAATTTTCATTTTTACAGAATCTATCAGAGTCCCTAGGAAGGAGACTCTTGTGAGTGGTGATAGAGAACTCTTTTCCACGTTCACCTTCCACCCATGCGACCTTAGAAATGCCAGAACTATCTCTGTATGAGACTTGGCAATTTGGAAGCTTGTCGCCTGTATCAGGATGTCGTCTAGATACGGAGCCACCGCTATGCCTCGCGGTCTTAGAACCGCCAGAAGAGAGCCCAGCACCTTTGTAAAGATTCTCGGGGCCGTAGCCAACCCGAAGGGAAGAGCTACAAACTGGTAATGCCTGTCTAGGAAGGCAAATCTTAGGAACCGATGATGATCTTTGTGAATCGGTATGTGAAGGTAGGCATCCTTTAAATCCACCGTGGTCATGTACTGACCCTCTTTTATCATGGGTAGGATAGTCCGAATAGTTTCCATTTTGAATGATGGAACTCTTAGGAATTTGTTTAAAATCTTTAGGTCCAAAATTGGCCTGAAGGTACCCTCTTTCTTGGGAACCACGAACAGATTTGAATAAAATCCCTGTCCTTGTTCCGTCCGCGGAACTGGGTGGATCACTCCCATTACTAGGAGGTCTTGTACGCAACATAGGAATGCCTCTTTCTTTATTTGGTTTTCTGATAACCTTGAAAGATGAAATCTCCCTAGAGGAGGAGAAGCCTTGAAGTCCAGAAGATTTCCCTGAGATATGATCTCCAACGCCCAGGGATCCTGGACATCTCTTGCCCACTCCTGGGCGAAGAGAGAAAGTCTGCCCCCCACTAGATCCGTTTCCGGATAGGGGGCCATCTCTTCATGCTGTCTTAGGGGCAGTAGCAGGTTTTCTGGCCTGCTTGCCCTTGTTCCAGGACTGGTTAGTTTTCCAGGCCTGTCTGTAACGAGCAACGGTTCCTTCCTGTTTTGGGGCGGAGGAAGTTGACGTTGCTCCTGCCTTGAAGTTTCGAAAGGCACGAAAATTAGACTGTTTGGCCTTGTCCTGAGGAAGGGTATGACCCTTACCTCCTGTAATGTCAGCGATAATTTCTTTCAAGCCGGGCCCGAATAAGGTTTGCCCCTTGAAAGGAATATTAAGTAATTTAGATTTAGAAGTCACATCAGCTGACCAGGATTTAAGCCATAACGCTCTGCGCGCTTGAATGGCAAAACCGGAATTCTTAGCCGTTAGTTTAGTTAGATGTACAATGGCATCAGAAACAAATGCATTAGCTAGCTTAAGTGCTTTAAGCTTGTCCATAATTTCATCCAATGGAGCTGAGTGAATGGCCTCTTCTAGAGACTCAAACCAAAATGCCGCAGCAGCAGTGACAGGCGCAATGCATGCAAGGGGCTGTAAGATAAAACCTTGTTGAACAAACATTTTCTTAAGTTAACCCTCCAATTTTTTATCCATTGGATCCGAAAAAGCACAACTATCTTCCACCGGGATAGTGGTACGCTTAGCTAAAGTAGAAACTGCTCCCTCCACCTTAGGGACCGTCTGCCATAAGTCCCGTGTAGTGGCGTCTATTGGAAACATTTTTCTAAATATAGGTGGTGGGGAAAAGGGCACACCAGGTCTATCCCACTCCTTGCTAAAAATTTCTGTAAGCCTTTTAGGTATAGGAAAAACGTCGGTACACACCGGTACTGCATAGTATCTATCCAGCCTACATAATTTCTCTGGAATCGCAACTGTGTTACAGTCATTCAGAGCCGCTAAAACCTCCCCTAGCAATACACGGAGGTTCTCAAGCTTAAATTTAAAATTAGAGATCTCTGAATCCGGTTTCCCTGGATCAGATCCGTCACCTACAGAATGAAGCTCTCCGTCCTCATGTTCTGCAAACTGTGACGCAGTATCGGACATGGCTCTTGTAGCACCAGCGCGCTCTACTCTTACCCTAGAGCAATCGCGCTTGCCTCTTAATTCTGGCAATTTAGATAATACTTCTGTCAGGGTATTATTCATAATATTAGCCATGTCTTGTAAGGTGATTTGTATGGCCGTCCCTGATGCACTTGGCGCCACAATATCACGCGCCTCCTGAGCGGGAGGCGAAGGTACTGACACGTGAGGAGAGTTAGTCGGCATAACTTCCCCCTCGTTGTCTGGTGATAATTCCTTTATAGATAAAGACTGACCTTTATTATTTAAAGTGAAATCAATACATTTAGTACACATGTTTCTGTGGGGCTCCACAGTGGCCTTTAAACATAGTGAACAAACAGATTAATCTGTATCAGACATGTTTAAACAAACTAGCAATAAGACTAGCAGACTTGGAAAACACTGTAAATAATTTTACAAGTAATAAAGAAAAACGCTACTGTGCCTTTAAGAAGCACAGAAAACTGTCACAGTTGAAATAACAATGAACCAAATCAGTTATAGCAAACACATTTTTACAGTAAATGTATTAAGTTAGCAGAGCATTGCACCCACTTGCAAATGGATGATTAACCCCTTAAAACCCAAACGGTTTTTATAAGCAAAAAAACGTTTTTTAATACAGTCAAAAAACCACTGTCACAGGTCTGCTGTGACTGATTACCTCCCTCAAAATGACTTTTGAAGTCCCTTAAGCTGTCTGGAGACGACCCGGGTCAAGCAGAAGGAAGCAGGAAGACAGAGCCTGAATTTTTTACTGCGTCAAAAGAGCGCTAAAATAGGCCCCTCCTACTCAATATTACAATATTGGGAGTTTCAGTTAACTGTTTCTATGCAGAAATATTGTCAGTCATGTGGAAAAATTTTATGCCCCAACAAATTTTATCACCAATGTACCTCACAAAACGATTAAACATGCCAGTAAAATCGTTTTAAACATCCCTTTTTTAATGAGCATGTATCTCTATTGATAAGCCTGATACCAGTCATCCTACTGCATTTAAGGCTTATAACATCACTTCAGTATTAATAGCATTTTCTCAGTCAAATTCCATTCCTTAGAAAATTACTTTACTGTATATATTTAAATCAGCCTGTTAACAGTCACTCTCACTGTATTAAAGGCTTTTACTTACATTACATCGGTATCAGCAGTATTTTCTTAGTCAATTCCATTCCTTAGAAAAATAATTTACTGCACATACCTTGTTTGCAGGGTTCCCCGCACGCCATTACCTTTCTGAAAGTTACCTCACTCCTCAGAATATGCGAGAACAGCCAGTGGATCTTAGTTACTGCCACTAAGATCATAGAAAACGCAGGCAGATTCTTCTTCCAAATACTGCCTGAGAATAAACAACACACTCCGGTGTCATTTTAAAATAAACTTTTGATTGAAGAAATAAACTAAGTATAAAAACACCACAGACCTCTCACAACGTCCTATCTTTTAAGTTGCAAGAGAATGACTGGATATGACATGTGAGGGGAGGAGCTATGTAGCAGCTCTGCTTGGGTGATCCTCTTGCAATTTCCTGTTGGGAAGAGAATATATTCCCATAAGTAATGGATGATCCGTGGACTGAATACACTTAACAAGAGAAATGGGCCTTAAGACAGAAGGTCTGGCCTTAACGGAAGTGTCCAAGGTTGGCAACTGGCCATCCGAACAAGATCCGCATACCAAAACCTGTGTGGCCATGCTGGAGCCACCAGCAAGTACAAACGAACGCTCCATTAGGATTTTGGAAATCACTCTTGGAAGAAGAACTAGAGGCGGAAAGATATAAGCAGGTTGATAATTCCAAGGAAGTGACAACGCGTCCACTGCTTCCGCCTGAGGATCCCTGGATCTGGACAGATACCTGGGAAGTTTCTTGTTTAGATGAGAGGCCATAAGATCTATTTCTGGAAGCCCCCAGATTTGAACAATCTGAAGAAATACCTCTGGGTGAAGAGACCATTCGCCCGGATGTAACGTCTGGCGACTGAGATAATCCGCTTCCCAATTGTCTATACCTGGGATGTGAACCGCAGAAATTAGACAGGAGCTGGATTCCGCCCATACAAGTATCCGAGATACTTCTTTCATAGCCTGAGGACTGTGAGTCCCCCCTTGATGATTGACATATGCCACAGTTGTGACATTGTCTGTCTGAAAACAAATAAACGATTCACTCTTCAGAAGAGGCCAGAACTGAAGAGCTTTGAAAATCGCACGGAGTTCCAAAATGTTGATTGGTAATCTCGCCTCCTGAGATTCCCAAACCCCCTGCGCTGTCAGAGATACCCATACAGGTCCCCAACCTGAAAGACTCGCATCTGTTGAGATCACAGTCCAGGTTGGACGAATAAAAGAGGCCCCTTGAACTAAACGATGGTGATCTAACCACCAAGTCAGAGAAGATCGAACATTGGGATTTAAGGATATTAATTGTGATATATTTGTATAATCCCTGCACCATTGGTTCAGCATACAAAGCTGAAGAGATCTCATATGAAAACGAGCAAAAGGGATTGCGTCCGATGCCGCAGTCATGAGACCTAAAATTTCCATGCACAAAGCTACCGAAGGGAAAGATTGAGACTGAAGGTTTCGACAAGCTGAAACCAATTTCAGACGTCTCTTTTCTGTTAGAGACAAAGTCATGGACACAATCTATTTGGAAACCCAAAAAGGTTACCCTTGTCTGAGGAATCAAGAAACTCTTTGGTAAATTGATCCTCCAACCATGTCTTTGAAGAAACAACACAAGTTGATTCGTGTGAGATTCTGCAGAATGTAAAGACTGAGCAAGTACCAAGATATCGTCCAAATAAGGAAATACCGCAATACCCTGCTCCCTTATTACAGAAAGAAGGGCACCGAGAACCTTTGAAAAGATCCTTGGAGCTGTTGCTAGGCCAAAAGGAAGAGCAACAAACTGGTAATGCTTGTCTAGAAAAGAGAATCTCAGGAACTGATAATGGTCCGGATGAATTGGAAAGGCAGAATAGTCCTTATAGTCACCATCTTGAATGTTGGTATCCTTACATAACGATTCAATATTTTTAGATCCAGAACTGGTCTGAAAGAATTCTCTTTCTTTGGAACAATGAACAGATTTGAATAAAACCCCAGGCCCTGTTCCAGAACTGGAACTGGCACAATTACCCCAGCTGACTCCAGATCTGAAACACATTTCAGAAACGCTTGAGCTTTTACTGGGTTTACTGGAATGCGTGAAAGAATCTTCTCACAGGCGGTCTTACCTTGAAACCTATTCTGTACCCTTGTGAAACAATGTTCTGAATCCAAAGACTTTGAATCGAATTGATCCAAACATCTTTGAAAAATCGTAACCTGCCCCCTACCAGCTGTGCTGTAATGAGGGCTGCACCTTCATGTGGATTTGGGAGCTGGTTTTGACTTTCTAAAAGGCTTGGATTTATTCCAGACTGGAGAAGGTTTCCAAACGGAAACTGTTCCTTAAGAGGAAGGGTCAGGCTTTTGTTCCTTATTCTGACGAAAGGAACGAAAACGATTAGCAGCCCTATATTTACCTTTAAATTTTTTATCCTGAGGTAAAAAGGCTCCCTTCCCCCCAGTTATTGAGTCTGAGAACCAAATAATTTATTACCTTGGAAAGAAAGAGAAAGCAAAGTTGACTTAGAAGTCATATCTGCATTCCAAGATTTAAGCCATAAAGCTCTTCTAGCTAAAATAGCTAAAGACATATATCTGACATCAATTCTGATGATATCGAAAATGGCATCACAAATAAAGTTATTAGCATGTAGAAGGAGTTTAACAATGCTATAAGCATTATGGTCTGACACTTGTTGTGCTAAAGCCTCCAACCAGAAAGTTGAAGCTGCAGCAACATCAGCCAAAGAAATAGCAGGTCTAAGAAGATTACCTGAACATAAATAAGCCTTCCTTAGAAAGGATTCAAGCTTCCTATCTAAAGGATCCTTAAACGAAGTACTATCTGCCGTAGGAATAGTAGTACGTTTAGCAAGAGTAGAGATAGCCCATCAACTTTGGGGATTTTCTCCCAAAACTCTAATCTATCAGATGGCAAAGGGTACAATTTCTTAAACCTTGGAGAAGGAGTAAATGAAGTACCCAGACTATTCCATTCCCTAGAAATTACTTCTGAAATAGCATCAGGAACTGGAAAAACTTCTGGAATAACTGCATGAGGTTTAAAAACTGAATTTAAACGCTTAGTAGTTTTAATATCAAGAGGACTAGACTCCTCCATATCTAATGCAATCAACACTTCTTTAAGTAAAGAACGAATAAACTCCATCTTAAACAAATATGAAGATTTATCAGTGTCAATATCCGAGGTAGAATCTTCTGAACCAGAAAGATCCTCATCAGAAATAGATAAGTCAGAATGATGGCGGTCATTTAAAAATTCATCTGAAATATGTGAAGTTTTAAAAGACCTCTTACGTTTACTAGAAGGAGGAATAACAGACAGAGTCTTCCGAATAGAATTAGAAACAAATTCTTTAACATTAACAGGAACAGCCTGAACATTAGATGTTGAAGGAACAACAACAGGTAATGGATTATTACTAATGGAAATATTATCAGCGTTGGATAGCTTATCATGACAACTAACACAAACTACAGCCGGAGGAACAGTTACCAAAAGTTTACAACAAATGCACTTAGCTTTGGTAGAACCGACATCAGGCAGCGCTTTTCCAGAAGTAGATTCTGATCCAGGGTCAGGTAGTGACATATTGCAATATGTAAAAGAAAAAACATCATATAAAGCAAAATTATCAAATTCCTTAAATGGCAGTTTCAGGAATGGGAAAAAATGCAAAATGAAACAAGCCTCTAGAAAACCAGAAGCAACTAAAAAGTGAGACTGAAATAATGTGAAAAAAAACTGGCGCCAAGTATGACGCCCACATTTTTGGCGCCAAGTATAACGCCCAGATATTTTGTCCGCAATACACATACGTCAAAAAATGACGTAATTACGTGAAAACTTCCGGCGCCAACTATGACGCCGGAAATGACGAAATTTTTGCGCCAAAAAAGTCTCACGCCAAGAATGACGCAATAAATAGAAGCATTTTCTGCACCCGCGAGCCTAACAGCCCGCAATTTTGAAAAAAAGTCAATTGAAAATTTTAAGGTAAGAAAAATAAAATTTATATGCATTTTCCCAAAAAAATGAAACTGACAGTCTGAATGAAGGAATACGGATTATCCTGAATCATGGCAAATATAAGTTTAAACACATATATTTAGAACTTTACATATAAAATGCCCAACCATAGCTTTGAGTGTCATAAATAAAATAAGACTTACTTACCCTAAGACACTCATCTACATATAGTAGATAGCCAAACCAGTACTGAAACGAGAATCAGTAGAGGTAATGGTATATTAGAGTATATCGTCGATCTGAAAAGGGAGGTAGGAGAAGAAATCTCTACGACCGATAACAGAGAACCTATGAAATAGATCCCCGCCTAGAGGAAGACCATTGTATTCAAATAGGCAATACACTCTTCACATCCCTCTGACATTCACTGCACTCTGAGAGGAAAACCGGGCTTCAGCCTGCTGTGAAGCGCATATCAACGTAGAATCTAGCACAAACTTACTTCACCACCTCCATGGGAGGCAAAGTTTGTAAAAACTGAATTGTGGGTGTGGTGAGGGGTGTATTTATAGGCATTTTGAGGTTTGGGAAACTTTGCCCCTCCTGGTAGGAATGTATATCCCATACGTCACTAGCTCATTGACTCTTGCTAATTACATGAAAGAAATAGCTTAGATGCTTTCTTTTTCAAATAAAGAAAGAAAGAGAACGAAGAAAAATTGATAATAGGAGTAAATTAGAAAGTTGTTTAAAATTGCATGCTCTATCTGAATCACAAAAGAAAAAAAATGGGTTCAGTGTCCCTTTAATTGGTGGATATTGTGAAGGCCGAGAAACACATCATATATAATAGCTGTGTTTTATGCTAAACGGACTTTGAATGCATGCTTGCTGAGATATTAATTTCTGACATATTAATTGTGTTTTTTCAAATAGTGTTTTTTATGGTCAATTTAAAACTAATAAGTACTTTTATTAATGTTAGAATACTGACACCGGTGTCAATTTAAAAATTGTATATATGTATTGGTAATTTTATTTTATTTTTTCAAATGTGATATGTATTAGTATTTATGAAATTTTAATAAATTGTATTGTACACTTACATATAGAGATTGTGATTAAAGGGACACTAAACTCAATTTTTTTCTTTAATGTTTCAGATAGAGCATGCAATTTTGAGCAACTTTACAATTTACTCCTAATATCAATTTTTCTTTGTTCTCTTGCTATCTTTATTTTAAAAGCAGGAATGTAAAGCTTAAAGGGACATGACAACCACATTTTTTCTTTTATGATTTAGAAAGAGAATGCATTTTTAAACATCTTTCTAATTTACTTCTATTATCTAATTTGTTTTATTCTCTTGATATTCTTTGCTGAAAGCATATCTAGATATGCTCAGTAGCTGCTGATTGGATGCTGCACATAGAAACCTCATGTGATTGGCTCACCCATGTGCATTGCTTTTTCTTCAACTAAGGATATCTAAAAAATGAAGCAAAATAAATAATAGAAGTAAATTGTAATGTGGTTTAAATTTGTATGTTCTATCTGAATCATGAAAGAAAGATTTTGGGTTTAGTTGCCCTTTAAGAGCCATCCCATTTTTGGCTAAGAACCTGGGTTATGCTTGCTTATTGGTTTGCTAAATGTATCCACCAATAAGCAAGCGCTATCCATGGTGCTAAACCTAAAATGGTCTGGCTCCTAAGCTTTAAATTCCTACTTTTTAAATAAAGATAGCAAGAGAACAAAGAAAAATTGATAGTAGGAGTAAATTAGAAAGTTGCTTAAAATTGCATGCTCTATCTGAATCATTAAAGAAAAAAAATGTGGGTTTAGAATCCCTTTAACTGTTACAATGTATCTAGCCAAATTAACATTGTAAACAAAATTTAGCAGTTATTGTTACAGAGTATAGTAATTCAGTAATTTATTATCCTATAGTGCCACCTGCTGACCATTTTTCAAAGTTAATAATATTTAACTTATGTTTGCGAGGCGGGAATGCGGCGGTTTAGGGGTTAATATGTTTATTATAGTGGCGGCGACGTTGGGGGCGGCAGATTAGGGGTTAATAAGTGTAGGTAGGTTGCAGCGACATTGGGGGTGGCAGATTAGGGGTTAATACATATAATGTAGGTGTCGGCGATGTCGGGGGCGGAAGATTAGGGGTTAATAAGTATAATGTAGGTGTCGGCGATGTCGGGGGCGGAAGATTAGGGGTTAATAAGTATAATGTAGGTGTCGGCGATGTCGGGGCGGAAGATTAGGGGTTAATAAGTGTAAGATTAGGGGTGTTTAGACTTGGGGTTCATGTTAGGGTGTTAGGTGTAGACATAAAATGTGTTTCCCCATAGAAATCAATGGGGCCGAGTTAGTGAGCTTTACGCTGCTTTTTGGCAGGTGTTAGACTTTTTTTCAGCCGGCTCTCCCCGTTGATTCCTATGGGGAAATCGTGCACGAGCATGTTACACCAGCTCACCGCTGACTTAAGCAGCGCTGGTATTGGAGTGCGGTAATGAGCAAAATTTTGCTCAACGCTCACTTCTTGTCTTTTAACAACGGGTTTCTGAAAACTCGTAATACCAGTGCTGCATGTAAGTGAGCGGTGAGGGAAAACTGCTCGTTAGCACCGCACAGCCTCTAATGCAAAACTCGTAATCTGGGCCATTGTTTCTTATTTTGTAAGAAATAACTGTTAAAATGCACTTCGATAAGAGGCGGCCGTAAACGGCTTAGAAATCAGTTTTTGAGCCTACCTAGGTTTAGCTTTCAACAAAGAATACCAAAAGAACAAAGCAAAATTTGATAATAAAGGTAAATTTAAAAATTGTTTAAAATTACATGCCCTATCTGAATCATGGAAGTTTAATTTTGGCTTGACTGTCCCTTTAAGTATAGGGCATTTTGAGAGGCATACATGGACCGGAAGGGGAGGAGCCACCCGATTGTGGCGTGCAAAGAGCCCTGAGAAGGGAAAGGGCTAGTTCGAACACCCCCAGAAGCTAACAAGCCAACCTTGGCAAATCGATCGTTACCGATTGCCTGGACCACCCGGCTGCTGAGAATCTGCTGGGTGGTTGGCAAGTTAGTACCGTCACAGACGAGTTTCCGGTTCGCCGTGCAAGGACGTCCTTGGCCCTGAGTCCGGGCTAGTTGTAGGTGAAAGAACCGTGGAAGCAGTGCGACGGAGCGCAGCCTGTGCACAGTCAGTACACAGCGGAAGCCACACAAGCAGCATTGCTATACAAGGACATATCCCAGGAGACTCCTTAAAAGCACAGATGGTTCAGGCGAGAACAGCCAAAGGAAGTGCTGCAGGTGGTGAGTGGGAACTATGGTTAAGCACAGCTCATAATTAAAAGTATATAAAAAGGTGTAGGCTGGGAGGACGGATTACCCAGAAACAAGAACCTACAGTTAAAAAGGAGACTTAAAGGATAAAAGGGGAAAGAATTTCTTGAGGACAAACCCCCCAAAATCAGCGTGACTAAAGAGGTTTAACACGCAAGATATACTGACACCAAATACTGCCAGATTGTGTGGCAACGCTGCTGGAAACATTATCAGAGGGCGGTAAAACGGTGCATATCGCTGTTTACTGTACAGAGACTGTTTAAAGCAGGGCTGGGCTGCCTGAAAAGTAAACGAATTCGGATAACGGTAAAATGACTATTTAGTAAATTTTCTTTATCTATTGCCCATGAAAAGGACAGATGTCTAAATAGTGGTACTGTGACAATTTGGAATATAGCCACCTGTAATATATCAAAATCACACAAAACTGGGGGCATCAAGTGGTGGCTAGGGTTTTGGATCTAGGTCTGCAGAGACTAAATCTGAGTACCCAGGATATGGCCTGAATTGGGCATGCAGATTACAAGCCGAGACAGGCGATAAATCCAATTATTAAGATATAAGAGTCAATATCACTTAATTTTAACACCCAATAAAGGGGATTTGGGCATTGGAGCAGCCTTAAAACATTAAGCAGCCAAGATAAAAAACAATCTAACACCATTACTAGCGTTGAATAAGACCAACCTGGCATCTACAATATAAAAGCTTCTCTGCTGAGACTGAGGCAAATAGAATACAGCAGATGTGATGTGTATAGGCTCTCTGTTATAACCTGGTTAAAACTAAAAAGCTATGCATAAGGTTTTCAAACTGGTTTAAAATTGCATTTTAAGGTAATGGTCTGAGTCAGCAGGTTTAACATAGAGTTAACAACAGGTTCTGAAGCTAGTATTAAAAGCAGCAAAACCCTCTTGGTTGTTTAGTGAATAGTTGGGTAAAGAATGGTGTTGTGTGGCCACATAGTAGAAAAAAAAAATAATCATAAAAAAATATATAAAAAAAAATATATATATCTGATAAAGCTATAGACGTGCAAGAAAGTGATTACCAAAACACTTAAAAATATTTCAGACAAAGAAGAGCCTAACCAGTTTAATATTACTCAGTTGGTCTGTGTGATTGCTGGATTATATTGGGAAGCAAAAACAGCCTATACCAAGGTAATAGGTCTAATATCTTTATTTTTTTTAGCCATATGCAGAAATATGCTTCTCCCTAAAATGTCATCCAATGTTGGATTAAAGGGACAGTACACTGTAAAATTGTTTTTCCATTAAAGGGACACTGAACCCAATTTTTTTATTTTGTGATTCAGATAGAGCATGCAATTTTTTTTTTTTTTTTTTAATTCTTTATTTATAATCCAACAGAGTAAATATAATACAAACACATCATTGGCTTATCCATTCCAAGCCGTAAAAGAGGCCTTAAAAAACAAAAATAGTAATAATACCTGCATAATGTATATTCACATAGACAAACAAATAAAAGAAATGAAAAGACCAATCCAAATCTGGAAAAAACTAACCTCTATTAATTATGTAAATATACTCTGTTGGTGCTTTTTGTTTTATTCTCAAAAAAAAACAACTAAAACCAACAAATAAACAACAAAACAAATCAACAAACAAACAAACACAAGACAGAACAAAACAAAACAAAAAAGGGGGGGAAAGGGAAACCCCCTTTACCCAGTCTCCCTCCACATCTCCCTTCAACCACCTACCAGTTCCCTAGCAGGACTGTTTCTGAGTGTCGAAATGGAAAAATTATATGATTTATTTCAGTAGTGGGAAATATCTTTAAAAATATTGCCCATTCGCTAAAAAATTTCCTAATATCTTGTTCATTGTCTATATTTGTATCTCTTTGCTCAAGTATGCATTGTTTTTTCATGCAGTTCTTTACTTCAACAATACTTGGAAGTGCTCGACTTTTCCATTTTTTGCAAATTAGATACCTGGTAGCCAGAATAGAAGAAATTACTACTTTTTCATTAACTTGCTTACCAGGTCCCCCATTTACACAAAATACTATTTGAAAAAATGTTAAAGTCACAGGAGCTATCTTTAACCCCTTAATGACCACAATGTACCCTGTATGTCACTGGTCGTTAAGGGTTTTTTCAGGACATAATAGCACAAGTCTAGCAAGAACACGCTATTAATGTCCTCCCTCCAGCAGGCTTTGTGGAATAGAGCAGTCTCAACGCTGGTGGCAAGACCGCGCTATAAAAAAATCAAGTCTCAAAAAAAGGCCAGTGACATACAGGGTACGTCGCTGGTCCTTAAGGGGTTAAAACAGTTTTTAGCCAGTATTCTAGCTTGAGCCAAAAGTTTCTTATTTTAGGACATGCCCAGAACATATGCGATAAGTCTGCTGCAGGATATGCACATTTGGGGCACTTATTAAATCCAAAATTGCCACATCTGAGGCCCCTCCCAGGTGTAAAGTAAGCTCTGTGAAGAAGTTTAACCTGTGATTCACGCCAGGTAGCGGAAAGTGTGGTCTGAGCAATTTTATTTAATGATAATTGAAGCAGCTTTGGTTCAACATTGCCCTGAGGGATTAATATGTTCCAATCCGCTGCCATTTTGGATAAAATTGGAAGACCTTTACTAGCATTAAGGTAATGATAACAAGGAGCTATGGACATATGTCCATTCCTGGCTAAAACAAGGCAGTCTTCCAGTTTTCCTAGTCCCCAGCTCCAGCCCCTTTCCTTAATTATTTCCGAGACAAAATGCCTTGCCTGTAGATAAGCAAAGAAATCTTTGTTAGATAGATTAAATTCCGTTTTTAATTCCTGAAACGTTTTAATGCATCCCCTATTCCCATCTATTATTTGATAAACTTTACTCAGGCCAGCATTGTGCCATCCTTTAAAGACAGCCGAGTTAAGGCCTGCTTGAAATTTCGGATTTCCTCTTAAGGGCAGATAAGAGGAAGCCTTAACATTAATTGATAGGAGGTTGGCGATTTTATGCCATGCCTTAAGTGGGTTAAAGATTGTTTTCAGTTTCTTAATTTTCGCAGGTACTTCTTTTGTTACAGAGTGTAATAATGCTATTGGGAGGTACGGGGTGCAAACGTCTGTTTCAAGTTCATTATTTAAGACATAATTATTGGATAAAATCCAGTCAATTGCTATCCGTGCCAAGAAGCAAAGATTATAAAGCCTTAGATCTGGTAGTGCAAGTCCACCATATTCCTTTGAAATTGACAATTTGATAAGGGAAATCTTTGATCTTTTCCCCTGCCACAAAAACTGTATAAGTGAACTGTTAAGTGTACGAATATCTTTTTCTAATAAAATTATCGGAGTGTTTTGAAGAATGTAAAGCAACTTTGGGAGAAGAACCATTTTAAATAGTGCGATTCTACCAGAAATTGATATAGGTAAGTTCTGCCATGACTTAAGTTTATCTCTAATAATTTTCAATATTGGTGGAATGTTAAAATTATATAAATCTGAAGAGTTAACCGGAATACAGATCCCCAGATACTTAAAAGAGTCCGTGACCTCCCGGAAGGGTATATTTAAAAGAGATGTAGCGTTCTTCCTAAGCCAGAATATTTCCGATTTTGTCAAGTTCACTTTATATCCAGAGAAGGATCCAAATGGATCCATTATGTAAATCAGCTTGGGAATGTTCACTTTAGTGTTAGCCACATACAAAAGCAAGTCATCTGCATATAATCCAATTTTTATCTCGTAATTATGTATTTTTATACCCTCAAGAAATTGTCTTATCCAGATTGCTAGGGGTTCAATGGAAACATCAAAGAGAAGCGGGGAGAGGGGACACCCCTGACGCGTCCCCCTACCCAGTAATATATCAAGTGTGAGATTATTGTTTACTATGAGTCTTGTAGAGGGCTGGCTATATAAATTCTCTACAAATTTAGAGAACTTACCTCTAATACCAAATTGCATTAATGAATTTATTATGTGTTTATGAATGATAGAATCAAAAGCCTTTTCAGCATCAATAGATAGAATAGCAAGGTCAGGGGTGCCCTCTCCCCGCTCCTCTGAGCCCGATAAATTCCCAAAATACTCCGCAACAACCAGTAACTCTCTAATTTTTGCAGAGGAATTGCGTTTGTTTAAAAACCCTACTTGATCAGAGTGAATGATTTTACCTAGTGCCCCCTGAAGTCTAGATGCCAATATTGTAGTTAAAATTTTGTAATCTGAATTCAAAAGGGCTATTGGCCTATATGATTCCTTACATTTAGGATCTTTGCCAGGCTTAAGTATTAAAGTCGTGAAAGACGCAGCGAAGGAAGATGGAACAGGTTTAGCATTTATGTAAAAATTATTGAAAAGATTACACAGCAAAGGGGCACTTTCCGCGGATAATATTTTATAGAATTCACTAGGAAGCCCATCTGGACCAGCTGCTTTATTTGAAGATAATTTAGTAATCACTTTCTCAACTTCTTCTATAGTAATGGGAGAATTTAAGGTGTCGGCAGATTCTGCTGATAGTGTGGGGCAAATAATTTTACTCCAGAACTCATCAGAGTTCATTGTGTCATATGATTTGGATGCATAAAGCTCTTGAAAATATTCAAATAATGCCTGTGAAATATCTTCAGATTTTAGCAATAATTTCCCTTTATATTGAAGTTGTTCAATACTTGACTGCTTTTTCTCATTTTTTACTAATTTAGCCAGCATTCTACCAGATTTATTGCCAAACCTATACATTTTGGCCTGAAGTTTCAGTTCCTTTTGGGCCTCTTGTTGCAATATAAATGTGTCCCTTTCATTTTTAGCGCGAACATATTTCGCCCAATTTGAAGGAGTTTTATTCATGAGAAATTGATTATATGAATTAATCAAAAATTTACCTACTTCCTTCTCTCTAAATCTCATCTTTTTCAAAATCTCGGCCCTGTAAGCTATAATCTCCCCCCGCATCACTGCTTTTGCAGCCTCCCAAAATATATCGGGACGATCTAGATATTCGCTGTTAAAATGCACGTATTCCTCAAATTTACTTTTGAGCCAATTTTTAAACTTAAAATCAGGCGTCAAAAAATAAGGGAATAGGAAACGAGATGGGGTAGGTTGTGAATGCATATTATGGAGTTCAAGGGAGATAGGACCATGATCTGATAGTGTAATCTGAGCTATTTCAGATTTGACCTGAGAGATAGGTATATGTTCATCAATCAAGAACATATCAATGCGTGAAAGAGTTTTATGGGCTTTGGAAAAGCAAGTGTATTTCTGAACATCAAGGTTTTGTGCCCGCCAAATATCTCGTACTCCTAAGTTCTGCATAATTTTCTTAAGCATCTTAGATTCCAGATTGTCTTTTTTTTGTTTCAGCCGTTTGGTATTACATCTCAATCTATCTATTGGACATTGTGATGCCATATTGAAATCCCCCCCGATAATTAAATGCCCGGTGGCATATACAATAAGCTTAGACTGAAGGGTATCCCAGAATTCAGGATCAAAGACATTGGGGCCGTATACATTACAGAGTGTATAAACCTTGTGGGCAATTTTAATCTTTAATAGAACATACCTCCCCCCAGGATCGGCCTCAGAGTGGATAACCACCAAATCAATTTTCTTCCCTATTAGTATAGCTACTCCCCTTTTCCTTCTCACGCTGGGTGCAAAATAAACTTCCTTAACCCATGAGGCTCTTAATTTTAAAGATTCCTCTGTACTTGGATGTGTTTCTTGTATAAAACCTATGTCTGTTTGTGTTTTCTGTAACTGAGCAAGAATAGCCTTTCTCTTAGTAGGTGTTGAGATACCTCCCACATTCCAAGAGACTACTTTGTATTTATCTACCATCGTTACCTTTTATAAAACAAGAGGGAGAGGAGGAGGGAGAGAGGGAGAGAGGGGAGAGAAAAGAAAAAAAGGAAAAAAAAAAAAAAAAAAAACCCAAACAACAAAAAACAAAACCCCACAGAGAATGCCCACCCCTTGCCCCATGACCCGCTTGATAGAGAGTCACGGGGTATCCCCCATTTAGAACCTGCATTTCATTTATTCATTGATTGACATATTTAGACTATACTCTTATTAAGGAGGTGGGTCTAGTGAATTAAAGAAAGTTTCAGCTTTATGAGCTTCCTGAAACCAGTGTATGATCTCATTTACTGTGACTTTAAGTTTAGAAGGGTAAATTATGGTGGCCCGATAGCCATGCTGTATAAATTTAGTACATATAGGAACTAGTTCTTTTCTTTTTGACGCTGTATCAGCCGAAAAATCCTGAAAAATCAGGATTGAAACCCCTCCAATACTAATTGGCTGGTACTTGCGGTAGTGTTGAAGTAAGACCGTCTTATCCTGAAAATTTAACAATCTCGCAATTACTGGTCTAGGCCTTTTTCCACCTTTCATATCTGTGCGAGATGGGCCAAGTCTATGCGCTCTTTCAACAATAATAGATTGGTAGTCAGATGGAATATTAAGAATTTTAGGTAATGTTTTAGATATGAAAGAGGAGAGATTTTCATATTGTTGCTCTTCTGGGAGTCCTATAATTCTAATATTATTTCTCCTAGAACGATTTTCTAGGTCTTCTAGCTTGCTATAGACTTTTTGAATTTTAGTATTTAGGCCTTCCAGTTTAGAGTTATGCGACATTGTCAAATCCTCAAGGTCTGACACCCTCTGCTCAACTTCTTGTAATCTATTAGAAAATTGTCGTACTTCCTGAGTTAATACAGAGATATCTTGCTTAATTTCAGTTCGCAGAGCATCAAATTTAGGGGAAAGAGCGTCTGAGATACTTACAACTAGGCTTTGAATATTTATTGCTTCCTGCACTGTAGAACTATTTGATACAGTCGCTTGGCTGTCACTAGTGTTCTCTGAATTGCCTTTGTGTTTTCTATCCTTATTGCGAGCCGCCATGGCGGGAGAGGGAGTCTTGGACAAATTATGGAAAAATTTGTCCATGTGCTGAGAGTGAAAAAGTTAATTTGTGTAAAAAAGAGTGTACTTGTGAAAAAGTGTTTGGAAAGTGCATAAGGAGTGAATCAGACCCCGCATAGGAGATAAAGAAAGAGCAGGGAAAAATGTAAGTGTGCAAAGTGGGAATTGTGTAGTGAGTGAGGGAGGTGAGAAGAAAAAAAAGAAAAAAAAACGTGTAAGGGAGAGGAAAAAAAAAAGGAAAAGGGGAGGGGGAGGGGAAAAAGTGAAGTAATGTGAGGACGTGACAGTGCTGACAGAGGTGAAGGGAATTGTATTTTAAAAGGGGATACTTGTGGGCAGTGATATAAAAAAAGTGCAGTGATCTGTATTTATAGTGACCTAAGGTGACTAGTGTGAGATCCTAAGTAAATGCAATTTATTCTAATTGTAAATAAACCTTATTCATGTATTTAATTCTGGCAAAGGCACAATTATAAGGGGTTGATATCAGTTTAAGTAGCAAGATTCTGAGAAATACTCAGATCCTGATACTATATTAATAGCAAGCAAGTGCCTATATAGTTAATCTGGTCTGATAGGCACTAATATTGAGAGCTTAAGAACTCAGAATATTTAGCTTTAAGAGCTTAACAACAGGTTAATTTAAAGAATACTTTAGACCAGGTAAAAAGCTCAAAGAGGCATTTACTGCATCTAATTACACAAAAGGAGTATATATTCCCTTCAGCCTTCAAGAGTGAAAAGGATGATAGATAATAACACTCTGACCGTATGTTATCAGCCCTAGTAATCCATATTTAATGTGCAAGATATTCGTCAGAATGTAAATCTGAACAAAAAAAACATAATTTATGTAAGAACTTACCTGATAAATTCATTTCTTTCATATTAGCAAGAGTCCATGAGCTAGTGACGTATGGGATATACATTCCTACCAGGAGGGGCAAAGTTTCCCAAACCTCAAAATGCCTATAAATACACCCCTCACCACACCCACAATTCAGTTTAACGAATAGCCAAGAAGTGGGGTGATAAAAAAGTGCGAAAGCATATAAAATAAGGAATTGGAATAATTGTGCTTTATACAAAATCATAACCACCACAAAAAAAGGGCGGGCCTCATGGACTCTTGCTAATATGAAAGAAATGAATTTATCAGGTAAGTTCTTACATAAATTATGTTTTCTTTCATGTAATTAGCAAGAGTCCATGAGCTAGTGACGTATGGGATAATGACTACCCAAGATGTGGATCTTTCCACACAAGAGTCACTAGAGAGGGAGGGATAAAATAAAGACAGCCAATTCCTGCTGAAAATAATCCACACCCAAAATAAAGTTTAACGAAAAACATAAGCAGAAGATTTAAACTGAAACCGCTGCCTGAAGTACTTTTCTACCAAAAACTGCTTCAGAAGAAGAAAATACATCAAAATGGTAGAATTTAGTAAAAGTATGCAAAGAGGACCAAGTTGCTGCTTTGCAGATCTGGTCAACCGAAGCTTCATTCCTAAACGCCCAGGAAGTAGAAACTGACCTAGTAGAATGAGCTGTAATTCTCTGAGGCGGAGTTTTACCCGACTCAACATAGGCAAGATGAATTAAAGATTTCAACCAAGATGCCAAAGAAACGGCAGAAGCTTTCTGGCCTTTTCTAGAACCGGAAAAGATAACAAATAGACTAGAAGTCTTACGGAAAGATTTCGTAGCTTCAACATAATATTTCAAAGCTCTAACAACATCCAAAGAATGCAACGATTTCTCCTTAGAATTCTTAGGATTAGGACATAATGAAGGAACCACAATTTCCCTACTAATGTTGTTGGAATTCACAACTTTAGGTAAAAATTCAAAAGAGGTTCGCAACACCGCCTTATCCTGATGAAAAATCAGAAAAGGAGACTCACAAGAAAGAGCAGATAATTCAGAAACTCTTCTGGCAGAAGAGATGGCCAAAAGGAACAAAACTTTCCAAGAAAGTAATTTAATGTCCAATGAATGCATAGGTTCAAACGGAGGAGCTTGAAGAGCTCCCAGAACCAAATTCAAACTCCAAGGAGGAGAAATTGACTTAATGACAGGTTTTATACGAACCAAAGCTTGTACAAAACAATGAATATCAGGAAGAATAGCAATCTTTCTGTGAAAAAGAACAGAAAGAGCAGAGATTTTTCCTTTCAAAGAACTTGCGGACAAACCCTTATCTAAACCATCCTGAAGAAACTGTAAAATTCTCGGTATTCTAAAAGAATGCCAAGAAAAATGATGAGAAAGACACCAAGAAATATAAGTCTTCCAGACTCTATAATATATCTCTCGAGATACAGATTTACGAGCCTGTAACATAGTATTAATCACAGAGTCAGAGAAACCTCTTTGACCAAGAATCAAGCGTTCAATCTCCATACCTTTAAATTTAAGGATTTCAGATCCTGATGGAAAAAAGGACCTTGTGACAGAAGGTCTGGTCTTAACGGAAGAGTCCACGGTTGGCAAGAGGCCATCCGGACAAGATCCGCATACCAAAACCTGTGAGGCCATGCCGGAGCTACCAGCAGAACAAACGAGCATTCCTTAAGAATCTTGGAGATTACTCTTGGAAGAAGAACTAGAGGCGGAAAGATATAGGCAGGATGATACTTCCAAGGAAGTGATAATGCATCCACTGCCTCCGCCTGAGGATCCCGGGATCTGGACAGATACCTGGGAAGTTTCTTGTTTAGATGGGACGCCATCAGATCTATTTCTGGAAGTTCCCACATTTGAACAATCTGAAGAAATACCTCTGGGTGAAGAGACCATTCGCCCGGATGCAACGTTTGGCGACTGAGATAATCCGCTTCCCAATTGTCTATACCTGGGATATGGACCGCAGAGATTAGACAGGAGCTGGATTCCGCCCAAACCAAAATTCGAGATACTTCTTTCATAGCCAGAGGACTGTGAGTCCCTCCTTGATGATTGATGTATGCCACAGTTGTGACATTGTCTGTCTGAAAACAAATGAACGATTCTCTCTTCAGAAGAGGCCAAAACTGAAGAGCTCTGAAAATTGCACGGAGTTCCAAAATATTGATCGGTAATCTCACCTCCTGAGATTCCCAAACTCCTTGTGCCGTCAGAGATCCCCACACAGCTCCCCAACCCGTGAGACTTGCATCTGTTGAAATTACAGTCCAGGTCGGAAGCACAAAAGAAGCCCCCTGAATTAAACGATGGTGATCTGTCCACCATGTTAGAGAGTGTCGAACAATCGGTTTTAAAGATATTGTTTGAGATATCTTCGTGTAATCCTTGCACCATTGCTTCAGCATACAGAGCTGAAGAGGTCGCATGTGAAAACGAGCAAAGGGGATCGCGTCCGATGCAGCAGTCATAAGACCTAGAATTTCCATGCATAAGGCTACCGAAGGGAATGATTGTGACTGAAGGTTTCGACAAGCTGCAATCAATTTTAGACGTCTCTTGTCTGTTAAAGACAGAGTCATGGACACTGAATCCATCTGGAAACCCAGAAAGGTTACCCTTGTCTGAGGAATCAAAGAACTTTTTGGTAAATTGATCCTCCAACCATGATCTTGAAGAAACAACACAAGTCGATTCGTATGAGATTCTGCTAAATGTAAAGACTGAGCAAGTACCAAGATATCGTCCAAATAAGGAAATACCACAATACCCTGTTCTCTGATTACAGACAGAAGGGCACCGAGAACCTTTGTAAAAATTCTTGGAGCTGTAGCTAGGCCAAACGGTAGAGCCACAAACTGGTAATGCTTGTCCAGAAAAGAGAATCTCAGGAACTGATAATGATCTGGATGAATCGGAATATGCAGATATGCATCCTGTAAATCTATTGTGGACATATAATTCCCTTGCTGAACAAAAGGCAAGATAGTCCTTACAGTTACCATTTTGAACGTTGGTATCCTTACATAACGATTCAATATTTTTAGATCCAGAACTGGTCTGAAGGAATTCTCCTTCTTTGGTACAATGAAGAGATTTGAATAAAACCCCATCCCCTGTTCCTGAACTGGAACTGGCATAATTACTCCAGTCAACTCTAGATCTGAAACACATTTCAGAAATGCTTGAGCTTTTACTGGATTTACTGGGACACGGGAAAGAAAAAATCTCTTTGCAGGAGGTCTCATCTTGAAACCAATTCTGTACCCTTCTGAAACAATGTTCTGAATCCAAAGATTGTGAACAGAATTGATCCAAATTTCCTTGAAAAAACGTAACCTGCCCCCTACCAGCTGAACTGGAATGAGGGCCGCACCTTCATGTGGACTTAGAAGCAGGCTTTGCCTTTCTAGCTGGCTTGGATTTATTCCAGACTGGAGATGGTTTCCAAACTGAAACTGCTCCTGAGGATGAAGGATCAGGCTTTTGTTCTTTGTTGAAACGAAAGGAACGAAAACGATTATTAGCCCTGCTTTTACCTTTAGATTTTTTATCCTGTGGTAAAAAAGTTCCTTTCCCACCAGTAACAGTTGAAATGATGGAATCCAACTGAGAACCAAATAATTTGTTACCCTGGAAAGAAATAGAAAGTAAAGTTGATTTAGAAGCCATATCAGCATTCCAAGTTTTAAGCCATAAAGCTCTTCTAGCTAAAATAGCTAGAGACATAAACCTGACATCAACTCTGATAATATCAAAAATGGCATCACAGATAAAATTATTAGCATGCTGAAGAAGAATAATAATGTCATGAGAATCACGATGTGTTACTTGTTGCGCTAAAGTTTCCAACCAAAAAGTTGAAGCTGCAGCAACATCAGCCAAAGATATAGCAGGTCTAAGAAGATTACCTGAACACAGATAAGCTTTTCTTAGAAAGGACTCAATTTTCCTATCTAGAGGATCCTTAAACGAAGTACCATCTGACGTAGGAATAGTAGTACGTTTAGCAAGGGTAGAAATAGCCCCATCAACTTTAGGGATTTTGTCCCAAAATTCTAATCTGTCAGACGGCACAGGATATAAATGCTTAAAACGTTTAGAAGGAGTAAATGAATTACCCAATTTATCCCATTCTTTGGAAATTACTGCAGAAATAGCATTAGGAACAGGAAAAACTTCTGGAATAACAACAGGAGCTTTAAATACCTTATCCAAACGTTTAGAATTGGTATCAAGAGGACCAGAATCCTCTATTTCTAAAGCAATTAGAACTTCTTTAAGTAAAGAACGAATAAATTCCATTTTAAATAAATATGAAGATTTATCAGCATCAACCTCAGAGACAGAATCCTCTGAACCAGAGGAGTCATCAGAATCAGAATGATGATGTTCATTTAAAAATTCATCTGTAGGGAGAGAAGTTTTAAAAGATTTTTTACGTTTACTAGAAGGAGAAATAACAGACATAGCCTTCTTTATGGATTCAGAAACAAAATCTCTTATATTATCAGGAACATTCTGCACCTTAGATGTTGAGGGAACTGCAACAGGCAATGGTACTTTACTAAAGGAAATATTATCTGCTTTAACAAGTTTGTCATGACAATCAATACAAACAACAGCTGGAGAAATAGCTACCAAAAGTTTACAGCAGATACACTTAGCTTTGGTAGATTCAGCACTTGACAGCGATTTTCCTGTAGTATCTTCTGACTCAGATGCAACGTGAGACATCTTGCAATATGTAAGAGAAAAAACAACATATATATAAAGCAAAATTGATCAAATTCCTTAAATGACAGTTTCAGGAATGGGAAAAAATGCCAAAGAACAAGCTTCTAGCAACCAGAAGCAATAAATAATGAGACTTAAATAATGTGGAGACAAAAGCGACGCCCATATTTTTTCGCGCCAAATAAGACGCCCACATTATTTGGCGCCTAAATGCTTTTTGGCGCCAAAAATGACGCCACATCCGGAACGCCGACATTTTTGGCGCGAAATAACGTCAAAAAATGACGCAACTTCCGGCGACACGTATGACGCCGGAAACGGAAATAGAATTTTTGCGCCAAAAAAGTCCGCGCCAAGAATGACGCAATAAAATGAAGCATTTTCAGCCCCCGCGAGCCTAACAGCCCACAGGGAAGAGTCAAATTTTTGAAGGTAAGAAAAAAAGAATAAATCAAAATGCATTATCCCAAATATGAAACTGACTGTCTGAAAATAAGGAAAGTTGAACATTCTGAGTCAAGGCAAATAAATGTTTGTATACATATATTTAGAACTTTATAAACAAAGTGCCCAACCATAGCTTGGAGTTGGAGTGTCACAGAAAATAAGACTTACTTACCCCAGGACACTCATCTACATATAGCAGATAGCCAAACCAGTACTGAAACGAGAATCAGCAGAGGTAATGGTATATATAAGAGTATATCGTCGATCTGAAAAGGGAGGTAAGAGATGAATCTCTACGACCGATAACAGAGAACCTATGAAATAGACCCCGTAGAAGGAGATCACTGTATTCAAATAGGCAATACTCTCCTCACATCCCTCTGACATTCACTGCACGCTGAGAGGAAAACCGGGCTCCAACTTGCTGCGGAGCGCATATCAACGTAGAATCTAGCACAAACTTACTTCACCACCTCCATCGGAGGCAAAGTTTGTAAAACTGAATTGTGGGTGTGGTGAGGGGTGTATTTATAGGCATTTTGAGGTTTGGGAAACTTTGCCCCTCCTGGTAGGAATGTATATCCCATACGTCACTAGCTCATGGACTCTTGCTAATTACATGAAAGAAAATTAGTTTATAGTAATATGTAGAGTAGATGCTTTCTTATGCCTCTATGCGACAGTAGCAGATTGGTATTGCTATGTTTAATCAGGCAGCTTTTTATATCTCTATACAGAAAAAATAAAAATCACTTAGGTGAAAGCTAATACATTGTTCTCACATATTTAAATATCAGGCCTTTCCCTGTGTAGAGTTGCAATTCAATTATTCAGATTTTATGCACCTGGTAACATCAAAATAATATTGATACAAATAATGTATTTTGTATATATCTCTGATACCAAACAAGAAAGTACCAACAAATGGGTTAAGCTCCCCTGATTTCTATCATCAGTAACTTAGGATGGCATCATTAGTTATTATATCAGGACTTATAACCAAGAATACTGATCTAGCTATATATGAGAGAGTTGAGGATCTTTTCCAGTATCTAACTAGTTAGTAACTTTTATACTTTATTTCTCAATAAGGCTATATGTTCAAATTTATCATAAGCCTTTCTGTAAAGGAAGGTATTTATGTCTTAATTTGTAAATATTCGTAGGGGAGACGATTATACTACCCCCCTCTCCTTTCCTCTTCCCCCCCCTTCTTCTCTCTTTCCCCTTTTTCTTTTTTCCTTCTTTATATAGAGCCCTAGTTTGATATGGGCTTTTCACTCTGTACCTATATAGGTATGTAAAGGGTACTCTTCAATGCCTTAATTAAATATCTCTATGCAAGAAAAAAAAACCAAAAGAAAAAAGAATTAGATATTTGTTAAATCATGGATCAAAACAGTTGCTATCAGCCCACAATTTTTATCGTGGAGTAAGTAAAAAAGTCCATTCTCAAGGTAACAGTCTTTATATGAATTTTTGTAAATGTAGCAGAGAAAGTCAAAGTATTTCAGGTGTGAGTTCTGGTGGCTGCTGAATTGCAGTAAGCTGGGAGAGATATTATATTGTGCGGTATGTTTTTTGAATGATACTGAGGGAGTACATACAAGAGTCAATGTATGTGTTGCATACTTTACCCATTCCTGACCAGGGGCACACAGTATTCAGGGCGACCCTTCTAAGAGACCGGGCCTCCCCTACACGCAGCACCGGTGGGAGGGGAAGCGCCGGACAGGCTGAGAGAGAAAAAATCCCGGAGCGAGCTGCCTGGGAGAGCTCAGATCGAACGCCAGGAAGATGGCAGCCGTCAGGATCCAGATGGGCGACAAAGTGCAGGAGCAAGATCCGGACCCCTCACGCAGCACCGGTGGGAGGGGAAGTCCGGACCAATCGAATACAGCGCCCAGGATATCACTGCGCCTCCGCTTACCTCCGTCGGCAAGATCTCCGCGAATCAAGGGACACGATGGTCCGCGTCAAGGCCAGCAGCGGCCGACGAGCCAGGAATCCCCACTCCAAACCAGGTAGGAGATGCGAAGTTCAGCAAGGTCAAAAAGAGGCCGTATGCCAAGTCCTGGTCAGGATGGTTCGTTCACCTCAGAAACTATGAAAAGACAGATAGAATTAAAGCCAGGGCAGCAATGATTATGTAAAATCCTGCGCTGTTTTAAACAGGTCCCAGCTTCTCTGCCGTAGATTTGTTACAGTTCTGTCCTCTGAGTTGGTAGCAACGGCCGCTCAAAGGGGCCAGCAATGAGGAAAAGTTCAAAATATTACCGGCATTGAATTTATTGATTTAGCCAATAGTTATCCTCTCTGTGCTTCTCCACTATTTATTTTAACAAGTTACTAGTAATTTTGAGTGTCAGAAAACAGAGAGAGTTTTACTGAAAACTTTGTAAGTCCTTAAGAGTACTACTTAATGCAGTTTAGTGCTTTGGAGTGGCACTAATTCAGACTCCGGTAGCGGTAATTTTGGCTATTCAAGCCGCCCAGGGTCTAGGGTTTTGGGCGCAGATTTCCCGCCATCAGGCTTGAAAGAAGGTGAATCAGAGCAGGTGTCTTACGTGACCATACACCTGAGCTCCTCCTCCGGAAGTTCTAGAGCATGCAATTTTAAGCAACTTTCTAATTTACTCCTATTATCAATTTTTCTTCATTCTCTTGCTATCTTTATTTGAAATAAAAGTCATCTAAGCTTTTTGGGGTTAAGAACTCTGGACAGCACTTTTTGATTGGTGGATGGATTTTTTCCACCAATCAGCAAGGACACCCCAGGTTGTTCACCAAAATGGGCCAGCATCTAAACTTAGATTCTTGCATATCAAATAAAGATACCAAGAGAATAAAGAAAATTTGATAATAGGAGTAAATTAGAAAGTTGCTTAAAAATTCATGCTCTATCTGAATCACAAAAGAAAAAATTTGGGTTCAGTGTCCCTTTAATGTATTTTAAATGACTTGTTATACCAACTGCAGAGTATAAAATATTTGAGAAATTCAATTTTCATGCTTATTTGTGTATATGAAGTGGCTGATTGTGTGCTTTGAAACCACAGCCTATTACAATGGATTGAACTTAAAGGGACACTAAACCCAATTTTTTTCTTTTGTGATTCAGATAGAGCATGCAATTTTAAGCAACTTTCTAATTTACTCCTATTATCAAATTGTCTTCCTTCTCTTGGTATCTTTATTTGAAATGCAAGAATGTAAGTTTAGATGCCGGCCCATTTTTGGTGAATAACCTGGGTTATTCTTGCTGATTGGTAAATAAATTCATCCACCAATAAAAAAGCCCTGTCCAGAGTTTTGAAACAAAAAAAGAAGCTTAGATGCCTTCTTTTTCAAATAAAGATAGCAAGTGAACGAAGAAAAATTTATAATAGGAGTAAATTAGAAAGTTGCTTAAAATCGCATGTTCTATCTGAATCACAAAAGAAAAAATGTGGGTTCAGTGTCCCTTTAAAAGTGTTAAGAGGGATATTGTGATATTAGAGTAATACCACAAATCCCCTATAGGAGGCGCTAATGACTCAGGGCAGAAAATAGTACTGAAATACAATCAAAAAACCCTTTGGTGATACCAAAAATGTAAAAAAACCTATAAAACAATATATAGAAAATAAATGGTAAAATCTGTAAAATGTAAAATATAAAACATAAAATATAATGATAGAATAAAAAATATATATATGAGAATACAGACGTATCAATAGGTGAAATGGGAAAGATCCCAACTGAAGTCCAAATAAGTCCAAATAAATGGAAGTAGATATAGAAGGCAGCTCTCGGTCTTCACCCAAACGATGGTGTATCTTCAAAAAGAGGTTTCACTGCAAGGAAAACAGAAACAGAGGCGCCACATGTGTAGATCAATCAAAACAGACAATATCCAAGTTAGATGAGATACAGGATACTCACAAACGTGAAGGCACTCTCTTGTGCCTGTAGGAGCGGGCTGGTATTTAGACAGCAAACCAGCTAGCTGTACCAAGGGATCCCCGTCAGGATATCCTCGCAACAGTAATCCTTCACTAGATTGATTCCAGCAAAAAGGAAAAAATGTTCAGAGGGGAGGAAGGCTAAACAGCCTTATGGTTACTGGCAAGGGAAATGCCACACGAACACCAAATTTGTTAAAAAGTATCAAGTATTTTATTTTACAAAAGATAAAAAATACCATCAATAACAAATTACAGCTTGGTGTATTTAATGGCAAATCTCCTTGTATATAGAGATAATAGCGACGCGTTTCTCAGGGAAGACCCTGTTTCATCAGGCTTGTATACTCTAGAACCATTTAAAACCCCTTTATATAGGGATCAGTAACCATATGTTTGCAATAAACCCTCCCCTTCCTTGACATAAACCAATGAAACCTTTTCTTTCCGAAAGCTCCCACTTGTTGCCTTAATTAGAAGTTTATAATAGTTTTTCCTTTAGTATTATATCCACTTGATCAGTAATCTGTGAGCCCATATCCTAATGTGGTTATGTGTGATGTTAGATCTAGATCGTAATGTGTCGATTATGAGATAATTAAAAGTGTATGAATGTAAACATACTTCATCGGTGATCGTTTTTTGACCAATTAAAAGCCTGCTTTAGGAGGCTTGTACAATTTGAAACACCTAATTGGTTCATGTGCTCTTAGTTTGATGACTACAATTACCATCATACCTCTCTACCAGAACTATAAGGAAATAGAATTTGCCTAATTGTGAATTGTTCTCTGACCGTCTAATTTCAGTGACTACAAGTACCATAATGCTTCTCTAGTCTCTACCGGAAGTGCCCGGATAGTGTGTCTACGTGACTGTTATTTTGTAGTCTTTTTCGTCTAAGTGGGGGCTTGTACTTAATAATCCATTCGATTGGTTGGTGTCACATTCCCACTTTAACTGCAGTTTGACTCTGATGGACTACAACTCCCATCATGCTTCTCTGTGTCCAATAGAAACCGCTATCTGGTGTCTAATGGGCATCCACTTGGAGTCTCCCTATACAGGCGCATTTGGTTCACTCGCAATGGTTTTGCAGATGTACCCATTGCGCTCCTAAGTGTAATGGTGGGGGCAGAATTACATACTCTAAATTATGAATAACATGTTAATGAATAATATGATTGCTCTAAAACAATTTGCTCCATTGCTTATAATACTCGATCTTTAATTAGGTCAATGTGATAGCACAATAACAAATGTAAAGTGCTGTAAATAAACTTTGCTGAGTACACTCTATATACTTTAACTATGAAATTAAAAACGTGTACCGATTTAAACATAAAAATATAATGTCAGTGCATATAAATTTATAGTTAAAGTGACTCAACCTTTTACACCTAATGTATATATTTTTCTAACTAATAAAAAATGTTGGTGCACCTTAATCTAAATTATATGTATTATTTTATACCATATATTAGTCATCAGCCTTATGACAATGGTAATATTAATGAAGATAAAGATTATGCTAAGTGTGGTGTTCAATATTATGTTGAATGTGTTATGAAGAAAAAGAATATGAGTGGTCCTATTATTACCACTGGTGACTGACAAAACCTAAGTGCGTGTATATATGTGTAATTTTCAAACATAGTGAAAATGATTGTGATAGTGAATTCCTAATAGTGTTTAAAGCTACCACTTAATACCACTTTTAATGATGATGAAGTTGTGATGTCACCTATACTGCTGTGTCTATGATTATTTATCATGTGTATGATGGTGTGATCAATTATTATCCCAATTGGATGTAACTAGGCAGCAAGTGAGCTCGGAAAGTAAAGTATACCAAGAATTCCCACTGTTTAACACAGTGAAAAAAGGAAATATAAAGGACATCACCAAATCAGTGAACATACAAATCTTAAAAAAAAATTTTTGTTAACAAAGCCCATAATAATTATAACCATAGTATACTAATAACTTCAGAAATTGACATATTATGAAATAGCTTAAGAAAACGCAGCAGAGTCTATGACTTCATTGAGGCCAGTTGGAAATAAACTATTGAATTTAAAGATCCAATATGTTTCTCTTTGTCTCAACTTACTGAACCTATTGTACAGATTACTTTTAGGAATACATTCTATTGGGGTGATTTTAAATGGACATTTACCAGATATAGATTTTTGACAGGTGTGACGGGATACGCTATGTTTAGATGATTTTACCTTAATGTTTCTTAAGTGTTCACTCCACCGAGTTCTGACCTTCCTACAGGTCCTGCCTATATATTGTATCCCACATTCGCATGTGAGTACATAGATAACAAAATTAGAGTCACAAGTCATTTTGTTTTTGATGGAAAAAGTCTCCCCGGTGTTATGTGAAACAATCTCAGTGGAACCTTGCGTGATGTGGTCACACATAAAACAAAGTTTCTTTCCACATCTAAAAGCTCCTATCCTATTAAAGATGTCATTACCTTTCTTTCTTGTTCCTCTAGACTTATTCACCATATTCCTTTTTGACATAACAACCTTACTAGGAGCTAGTTTCTGTTTATATGTAGGTGCTCTTTTAAAAACTAATTTTGGTTGTAGTGGTAACGTTTTATTTAAAATCGGATCTTTAAGGAGGATAGGCCAATGTTTTTTTAGAACTTTGTTAATGATTCTGTGGTTAGAATTATACTGTGTGACAAATAGTGGTTGTTTGTTAAATGTAGTTTCTTTCTGGCTATTATGTTGATCTGAGGTAGTGACTGTTGATAGCAAAAGTTCCCTATCAAGGTCCCTGGCTCTCTGTTGGCCCGAATTAATTAGTTCAGAGGGATACCCTTTTTCTAGGAATCTGGATGTGAGTATGCTTGCTTGTTTATTATATTGTTCTACTGTGCTGCAGTTCCTGCGTAGACGACAGAACTGACTATACGGAATATTTGTTTTCCATCTTGTTAGATGGTTGCTTTGGAAATGTAAAAAATTATTACAGTCCACTTTTTTAAAAAAAAGTGGATGTTGATATATTACCTATTGCATCCCATGATAGTGTCACATCTAAAAATTCAATATTGTTTTTTTGTATATTATGTGTAAAACTGATACCCATACTGTTCCTATTAAGATGTGCAACAAAGTCAAGAGCCTCAGGTACTGAACCATCAAAAATAAATATTAGATCATCTATGTAACGGCCATAGAACACCAGATTGCCCCTCCATCGCGAGTTGTAGATATATAGATCCTCAAATTGACCCATAAAAAGGTTTGCGAAACTGGGGGCAAATCTGGTGCCCATGGCCGTTCCTTTGATCTGTAAATAAAAAGTGTCCAAAAACTGAAAATAATTGTGTTTCAGAATAAAATTAATAAGTGATAGCAAATAATCCTGTTGTTGTTCAGGCATGAAGAAGTCTCTATTCAAATACATCTGTGTGGAGGATATCCCTAGATTATGAGATATATTAGAATAAAGGGACCCCACATCACATGATAGCCACAGATAGTTCCCCTTGTTTTTAATGTCGGATATTTTGTTCAGGAGGTCTCTTGTATCTTTGATGTAAGAAGGGAGATTTATGACATATCTCTGGAGATAGATATCTATGTACTCCGATAGTTTATCAGTTATGCTATTCATGCCCGCTATGATGGGTCTACCTGGCGGGATTCTTTCGTTTTTGTGAGTATCCTGTATCTCATCTAACTTGGATATTGTCTGTTTTGATTGATCTACACATGTGGCGCCTCTGTTTCTGTTTTCCTTGCAGTGAAACCTCTTTTTGAAGATACACCATCGTTTGGGTGAAGACCGAGAGCTGCCTTCTATATCTACTTCCATTTATTTGGACTTATTTGGACTTCAGTTGGGATCTTTCCCATTTCACCTATTGATACGTCTGTATTCTCATATATATATTTTTTATTCTATCATTATATTTTATGTTTTATATTTTACATTTTACAGATTTTACCATTTATTTTCTATATATTGTTTTATAGGTTTTTTTACATTTTTGGTATCACCAAAGGGTTTTTTGATTGTATTTCAGTACTATTTTCTGCCCTGAGTCATTAGCGCCTCCTATAGGGGATTTGTGGTATTACTCTAATATCACAATATCCCTCTTAATACTTTTTGCAGTCAAGTACCGGTTTGGTTTGATAGGAGAGCTGCTTTTTTACTATGTTATCCTCCTCTGAAAGAGCACTAAGGAGACAAAATTCCACTAATAATGAGGGATGTATACAAACCATCATAGATCCTGCCATCAATGCTAGTATAGAAAGCCTTTTCTCTAAATTGGAAGATTTACTGAAAAATGAGAATAGGCATTGGTGGGATCTAGATTGTTTGAAAAAATACAAAGAAAAGAAACAGATACCTAGAGGTTTACGTGTTTTTAAGAATTGTTCTTTTAAGAATAACCCAGAACTACTGACAAAATGGTATAATATTTTAGATGAATGTTCATTTAATCTTATTGACTTGCTCATCTCTCACAGACAACATTTGGTAGATGAGATTGGGATAGAGATAGATTCTACACAAAAGGAATTAGAAAAGTTCAAAGAACATCCAGAATACCTTAAACTTAATAATCAGACCATCAAATCAGTTGATGATTTTCAGACAGAGATTATTACTAACAAAAATTCAAAACTAAAGAGAGATGAGGATGATTATAATAAAGGTGAAGTATACACTTATAATAGAACTAAACCCAATACAAATAGTGATTGGACTGTAGTACAGAATCACAAACGACAAAATAGGAACAGAAATAAAAATAAACACAACTACCATAATAATGATACTTCAGGAAGGAATACAATTCAACATATCAATCACAATAACAACTATCCACATAATAACACATTTTTTCCGCGTGAGAACCAACATCAAGCCAATGGGGATAATTCCCACAGATTTACATATTCAGACAGAGACTACAGAGGAATGGTAGAACACCATGAATATAACAACCCTAACCATATTCCAGTCTCAAATAGGTTTCAAGCTCTGAATTCAGTACAAGACAATACCTTTGACCACCCTAGGGTAGATAGGTCTACTACACATAGAATGGATAATATTCCATCAACTTCATCTGAGGTTTTTTTAGGGACCCCCAATCTGGCACCCCTATGGAGGAAACCCAATCCCTCAACCAATCAAAAGAAAAGACCTTACCCAAACGGGGAAGGAGAGGGAGAGGGAAAACCTACCAAAAAGAAAGACTTCAGAAATTAAAGAAAGGGATTTTTAACCTCTCCTCACATTCCCTCACTGACGATGAAATCAGGGTGTTGGGAAGGGGATTGTCTTACTGCCCTCCGAATTCTCACAATATATTTGAATTATTTGTTGACCTCAACAAATATACTCGCAAACTAGCGTTACAAAGGTACTTTGCTGTCAAAGCTATGAGAAAACACAACATTGAAGGGGCCCCGATACTATTAGATACACAACAAACAAGAAACTCCACCTCCATATTAACATATGAGCCTAGCCAATTAACAGAAGAGCTGTTCGAAGGAGTAATTCATACTTCTCTGGCACCACTGTCAACTTTTCACCCGCCTAAAGAGGAAGTGTCCTATATAGACCTATACCAACAACTAGTCTTAGAAGACTTTGAGTCTATGCCCAATAGAATTATAGGCAAAAAGCGTACATGGCCTAATGAAGCCAGGGCCCTTAGAAGCCTGACGGATGACAAAAATCTGGTCATCCGTCAGGCAGACAAGGGCGGTGGCATAGTTTTACAGAACTATTCTGATTACATTAAAGAGGCCCGACGGATCCTAGATGACACTAATTACTACACTAAATTGTCTTTCGATCCCACTACAGATTATACAAAGAAACTAAATCTTTTATTAGAACAAGGTCTTATGGAGAATATCCTCACAAAAAAAGAGAAAAGATATCTCACACCTGACCACCCCAGCACACCGTATTATTACCATCTGCCTAAACTCCACAAAAACGAAAGAATCCTGCCAGGTAGACCCATCATAGCGGGCATGAATAGCATAACTGATAAACTATCGGAGTACATAGATATCTATCTCCAGAGATATGTCATAAATCTCCCTTCTTACATCAAAGATACAAGAGACCTCCTGAACAAAATATCCGACATTAAAAACAAGGGGAACTATCTGTGGCTATCATGTGATGTGGGGTCCCTTTATTCTAATATATCTCATAATCTAGGGATATCCTCCACACAGATGTATTTGAATAGAGACTTCTTCATGCCTGAACAACAACAGGATTATTTGCTATCACTTATTAATTTTATTCTGAAACACAATTATTTTCAGTTTTTGGACACTTTTTATTTACAGATCAAAGGAACGGCCATGGGCACCAGATTTGCCCCCAGTTTCGCAAACCTTTTTATGGGTCAATTTGAGGATCTATATATCTACAACTCGCGATGGAGGGGCAATCTGGTGTTCTATGGCCGTTACATAGATGATCTAATATTTATTTTTGATGGTTCAGTACCTGAGGCTCTTGACTTTGTTGCACATCTTAATAGGAACAGTATGGGTATCAGTTTTACACATAATATACAAAAAAACAATATTGAATTTTTAGATGTGACACTATCATGGGATGCAATAGGTAATATATCAACATCCACTTTTTTTAAAAAAGTGGACTGTAATAATTTTTTACATTTCCAAAGCAACCATCTAACAAGATGGAAAACAAATATTCCGTATAGTCAGTTCTGTCGTCTACGCAGGAACTGCAGCACAGTAGAACAATATAATAAACAAGCAAGCATACTCACATCCAGATTCCTAGAAAAAGGGTATCCCTCTGAACTAATTAATTCGGGCCAACAGAGAGCCAGGGACCTTGATAGGGAACTTTTGCTATCAACAGTCACTACCTCAGATCAACATAATAGCCAGAAAGAAACTACATTTAACAAACAACCACTATTTGTCACACAGTATAATTCTAACCACAGAATCATTAACAAAGTTCTAAAAAAACATTGGCCTATCCTCCTTAAAGATCCGATTTTAAATAAAACTTTACCACTACAACCAAAATTAGTTTTTAAAAGAGCACCTACATATAAACAGAAACTAGCTCCTAGTAAGGTTGTTATGTCAAAAAGGAATATGGTGAATAAGTCTAGAGGAACAAGAAAGAAAGGTAATGACATCTTTAATAGGATAGGAGCTTTTAGATGTGGAAAGAAACTTTGTTTTATGTGTGACCACATCACGCAAGGTTCCACTGAGATTGTTTCACATAACACCGGGGAGACTTTTTCCATCAAAAACAAAATGACTTGTGACTCTAATTTTGTTATCTATGTACTCACATGCGAATGTGGGATACAATATATAGGCAGGACCTGTAGGAAGGTCAGAACTCGGTGGAGTGAACACTTAAGAAACATTAAGGTAAAATCATCTAAACATAGCGTATCCCGTCACACCTGTCAAAAATCTATATCTGGTAAATGTCCATTTAAAATCACCCCAATAGAATGTATTCCTAAAAGTAATCTGTACAATAGGTTCAGTAAGTTGAGACAAAGAGAAACATATTGGATCTTTAAATTCAATAGTTTATTTCCAACTGGCCTCAATGAAGTCATAGACTCTGCTGCGTTTTCTTAAGCTATTTCATAATATGTCAATTTCTGAAGTTATTAGTATACTATGGTTATAATTATTATGGGCTTTGTTAACAAAAAATTTTTTTTAAGATTTGTATGTTCACTGATTTGGTGATGTCCTTTATATTTCCTTTTTTCACTGTGTTAAACAGTGGGAATTCTTGGTATACTTTACTTTCCGAGCTCACTTGCTGCCTAGTTACATCCAATTGGGATAATAATTGATCACACCATCATACACATGATAAATAATCATAGACACAGCAGTATAGGTGACATCACAACTTCATCATCATTAAAAGTGGTATTAAGTGGTAGCTTTAAACACTATTAGGAATTCACTATCACAATCATTTTCACTATGTTTGAAAATTACACATATATACACGCACTTAGGTTTTGTCAGTCACCAGTGGTAATAATAGGACCACTCATATTCTTTTTCTTCATAACACATTCAACATAATATTGAACACCACACTTAGCATAATCTTTATCTTCATTAATATTACCATTGTCATAAGGCTGATGACTAATATATGGTATAAAATAATACATATAATTTAGATTAAGGTGCACCAACATTTTTTATTAGTTAGAAAAATATATACATTAGGTGTAAAAGGTTGAGTCACTTTAACTATAAATTTATATGCACTGACATTATATTTTTATGTTTAAATCGGTACACGTTTTTAATTTCATAGTTAAAGTATATAGAGTGTACTCAGCAAAGTTTATTTACAGCACTTTACATTTGTTATTGTGCTATCACATTGACCTAATTAAAGATCGAGTATTATAAGCAATGGAGCAAATTGTTTTAGAGCAATCATATTATTCATTAACATGTTATTCATAATTTAGAGTATGTAATTCTGCCCCCACCATTACACTTAGGAGCGCAATGGGTACATCTGCAAAACCATTGCGAGTGAACCAAATGCGCCTGTATAGGGAGACTCCAAGTGGATGCCCATTAGACACCAGATAGCGGTTTCTATTGGACACAGAGAAGCATGATGGGAGTTGTAGTCCATCAGAGTCAAACTGCAGTTAAAGTGGGAATGTGACACCAACCAATCGAATGGATTATTAAGTACAAGCCCCCACTTGTAGACGAAAAAGACTACAAAATAACAGTCACGTAGACACACTATCCGGGCACTTCCGGTAGAGACTAGAGAAGCATTATGGTACTTGTAGTCACTGAAATTAGACGGTCAGAGAACAATTCACAATTAGGCAAATTCTATTTCCTTATAGTTCTGGTAGAGAGGTATGATGGTAATTGTAGTCATCAAACTAAGAGCACATGAACCAATTAGGTGTTTCAAATTGTACAAGCCTCCTAAAGCAGGCTTTTAATTGGTCAAAAAACGATCACCGATGAAGTATGTTTACATTCATACACTTTTAATTATCTCATAATCGACACATTACGATTTAGATCTAACATCACACATAACCACATTAGGATATGGGCTCACAGATTACTGATCAAGTGGATATAATACTAAAGGAAAAACTATTATAAACTTCTAATTAAGGCAACAAGTGGGAGCTTTCGGAAAGAAAAGGTTTCATTGGTTTATGTCAAGGAAGGGGAGGGTTTATTGCAAACATATGGTTACTGATCCCTATATAAAGGGGTTTTAAATGGTTCTAGAGTATACAAGCCTGATGAAACAGGGTCTTCCCTGAGAAACGCGTCGCTATTATCTCTATATACAAGGAGATTTGCCATTAAATACACCAAGCTGTAATTTGTTATTGATGGTATTTTTTATCTTTTGTAAAATAAAATACTTGATACTTTTTAACAAATTTGGTGTTCGTGTGGCATTTCCCTTGCCAGTAACCATAAGGCTGTTTAGCCTTCCTCCCCTCTGAACATTTTTTCCTTTTTGCTGGAATCAATCTAGTGAAGGATTACTGTTGCGAGGATATCCTGACGGGGATCCCTTGGTACAGCTAGCTGGTTTGCTGTCTAAATACCAGCCCGCTCCTACAGGCACAAGAGAGTGCCTTCACGTTTGTGAGTATCCTGTATCTCATCTAACTTGGATATTGTCTGTTTTGATTGATCTACACATGTGGCGCCTCTGTTTCTGTTTTCCTTGCAGTGAAACCTCTTCCCTTTAAAAGTGATATCAGATTTCATTATGTTCTAAGTTTGTGTAAACAGACTTGCTTCCTTATCTTTTATTTGGCTGGAACACCAAAGCTCAATACATAGAGAGAACAATGGAAAATGATCATTTTATTACTTAAAGGGACACTGAACCCAAATTTTTTATTTTGTGATCCAGATAGAGCATGCAATTTTAAGCAACTTTCTAATTTACTCCTATTATCAAATTTTCTTCATTCTCTTGGTATCTTTATTTGAAATGCAAGAATGTAAATTTAGATGCCGGCCCATTTTTGGTGAATAACCTGGGTTATTCTTGCTGATTGGTGGACAAATTAATCCACCAATAAAAAGGTGCTGTCCAGAGGTCTGAACCAAGAAAGAAGCTTAGAGGCCTTCTTTTTCAAATAAAGATAGCAAGTGAACGAAGAAAAATTGATAATAGGAGTAAATTAGAAAGTTGCTTAAAATTGCATGCTCTATCTGAATCATGAAATAAACGATTTGGATTTCATATCCTTTTAATACCTATGGCACAGTCAATCTGTACAAAAGAATGTCTGTGTGGGCAAGAGGCTTCCAAATAGAACACTTAAATATTGGAATTACTATATTTAAATGAGATATAACACTGAAAAAAGTATATTTTATGCTCAATACTTATTGCATAGAAGGTGATTTATTTTTAGGAATAAAAAATGGGTTCAGTGCCCCTTTAACTATCCTGCATCCCACTGAGAGTGTAATCTCTTCTGCTGGCTGTGTATACTTAGGCTATTCAATAGCCTATACTCCAGTATTAATTTGTTCAGTGTAGGTGGCGATACCACAGGCTAAATCAGCTATTTCAAATGCTGAAATAGGAGTAAAGGAGCTACTTGTAACCAATTTAATACAATCTAGCAGGTTAAAAGGATCATTGGAAATAATTTAAAGGGGAGAATTTTTTGGGGTGAACTGTCCCTTTAAGCAATATTTAGTCAGCTAAAGCACCCAGCACCAAGTTTGATTTATATGCACTAGTTAGTTAGTGCCTTCTGTTTTTTCCTATTTTTTGTTTTGTGTTTTCTCTCTCACTAAGTTCACAACACCTGTATCTCACATTTTGATGACACACTTCTTTTTGATAGGCTTAAATCCACAAGTTACTGGACAAAACATGCAGGGCTAGCCTGATAACCTCGATTTACCTTCACATCACTCTCTGTACATTTTATTATTTTTATTTCCTCAAATACACGGTATATGGAGAGATATATCACTGTAAATAAAAATAAATCACCTGCAATGCCGCCTAAAGTCAGAGATAAAAAGACCAAACCAGGGATGGATAATGCAAATGAAAGTGCCTTGGAGTCAAATATCAGTATGCAAAACCATAGACTCCCAAGATTTGATTAAGCAGATAGCCGACTTAATGTTACCACAGTTTGATCAGGTCAAAAATAAGATACTATTGCTTTCACAGGAGGTCAAACAATTTCCAATAGATTGCTGGAAGCAGAAAATAGAATATCTGATCTGGAAGATACTATGGTTAGACAAGATCTTATAATTAAAGACCAGGCTAGTAAAATAACACATATCCAAAACAAAATAGAAGAGTTAGAAGATCACTCAAGACGAAACAATGTGAGAATTATTGGTGTACCAGAGTCACCTGAATTCTCAGACTTAGTAGAATTCACCTCAATACAATTACCTATATTATTGGGCCTACAAGTTCAGCAATTTGGTTTACAGGTTGAGAGAGCCCACAGAATAGGACCAGGCAAACAATTCCCAGATGGTAATACCAAAATTAGACCAGTTATTGTGAAATATTTAAATTACCAAGATAAAAATATAATTTATGCTTACCTGATAAATTAATTTCTCCTGTAGTGTAGTCAGTCTACGGGTCATCCATTACTTATGGGATTATATCTCCTCCCCAACAGGAAGTGCAAGAGGATCACCCAAGCAGAGCTGCTATATAGCTCCTCCCCTCTACGTCATTCCCAGTAATTCGACCGAAACCAAACGAGAAAGGAGAAAACTATAGGGTGCAGTGGTGACTGGAGTTTAATTTAAAATTTAGACCTGCCGTAAAAACAGGGCGGGCCGTGGACTGACTACACTACAGGAGAAATGAATTTATCAGGTAAGCATAAATTATATTTTCTCCTGTTAAGTGTAGTCAGTCCACGGGTCATCCATTACTTATGGGATACCAATACCAAAGCTAAAAGTACACGGATGACGGGAGGGACAGGCAGGATCTTTACACGGAAGGAACCACTGCCTGTAGAACCTTTCTCCCAAAAACAGCCTCCGAAGAAGCAAAAGTGTCAAATTTGTAAAATTTTGAAAAGGTATGAAGTGAAGACCAAGTTGCAGCCTTGCAAATCTGTTCAACAGAGGCCTCATTTTTAAAGGCCCAGGTGGAAGCCACAGCTCTAGTAGAATGAGCTGTAATCCTTTCAGGAGGCTGCTGTCCAGCAGTCTCATAGGCTAAACGTATTATGCTACGAAGTCAAAAAGAGAGAGAGGTAGCCGAAGCCTTTTGACCTCTTCTCTGTCCAGAATAAACGACAAACAGGGAAGAAGTTTGACGAAAATCTTTAGTTGCCTGCAAATAAAATTTCAGGGCACGGACGACGTCCAGATTGTGCAGAAGTCGTTCCTTCTTTGAAGAAGGGTTAGGGCACAATGATGGAACAACAATCTCTTGATTGATATTCTTGTTAGTGACTACCTTAGGTAAGAACCCAGGTTTAGTACGCAGAACTACCTTATCTGAATGAAAAATCAGATAAGGAGAATCACAATGTAAGGCCGATAACTCAGAGACTCTTCGAGCCGAGGAAATAGCCATTAAAAACAGAACTTTCCAAGATAACAGCTTGATATCAATGGAATGAAGGGGTTCAAACGGAACACCTTGCAGAACGTTAAGAACTAAGTTTAAGCTCCACGGCGGAGCAACAGTCTTAAACACAGGCTTAATCCTAGCCAAAGCCTGACAAAAAGCCTGAACGTCTGGGACGTCTGCCAGACGTTTGTGTAAAAGGATAGACAGAGCTGAGATCTGTCCCTTTAACGAACTAGCAGATAAACCCTTTTCTAAACCTTCTTGTAGAAAAGACAATATCCTAGGAATCCTAACCTTACTCCATGAGTAACTCTTGGATTCGCACCAATATAAGTATTTACACCATATTTTATGGTAAATTTTCCTGGTAACAGGTTTCCTAGCCTGTATTAAGGTATCAATCACTGACTCCGAGATCCCCGCTTTGATAGAATCAAGCGTTCAATCTCCATGCAGTCAGCCTCAGAGAAATTAGATTTGGATGTTTGAAAGGACCCTGAATCAGAAGGTCCTGTCTCAGAGGCAGAGACCATGGTGGACAGGATGACATGTCCACTAGATCTGCATACCAGGTCCTGCGTTGCCACGCAGGCGCTATTAGAATCATCGATGCTCTCTCCTGTTTGATCCTGGCAATCAATCGAGGAAGCATCGGGAAGGGTGGAAACACATAAGCCATGTTGAAGATCCAAGGAGCTGTCAGAGCATCTATCAGTACCGCTCCCGGGTCCCTGGACCTGGATCCGTAAAAAGGAAGCTTGGCGTTCTGGCGAGACGCCATGAGATCCAGATCTGGTTTGCCCCAATGATGAAGCAGTTGGGCAAACACCTCCGGATGAAGTTCCCACTCTCCCGGATGAAAAGTCTGGCGACTTAGAAAATCCGCCTCCCAGTTCTCCACGCCTGGGATGTGGATCGCTGACAGGTGGCAAGAGTGAGACTCTGCCCAGCGAATTATCTTTGAGACTTCCATCATCGCTAGGGAACTCCTTGTTCCTCCCTGATGGTTGATGTAAGCCACAGTCGTGATGTTGTCCGACTGAAACCTGATGAACCTCAGAGTTGCTATCTGAGGCCAAGCCAGAAGAGCATTGAGAACTGCTCTTAATTCCAGAATGTTTATTGGAAGGAGTCTCTCCTCCTGGGTCCATGATCCCTGAGCCTTCAGGGAATTCCAGACTGCGCCCCAACCTAGAAGGCTGGCGTCTGTTGTTACAATCGTCCAATCTGGCCTGCGGAAGGGCATCCCCTTGGACAGATGTGGCCGAGAAAGCCACCATAGAAGAGAATCTCTGGTCTCTTGATCCAGATTTAGCAGAGGGGACAAATCTGAGTAATCCCCATTCCACTGACTTAGCATGCACAATTGCAGCGGTCTGAGATGCAGGCGCGCAAAAGGTACTATGTCCATTGCTGCTACCATTAAGCCGATTACCTCCATGCACTGAGCTACTGACGGGAGTTGAATGGAATGAAGGACACGGCAAGCATTTAGAAGTTTTGATAACCTGTCCTCCGTCAGGTAAATTTTCATTTCTACAGAATTTATAAGAGTCCCTAAGAAGGGAACGCTTGTGAGTGGCAATAGAGAACTCTTTTCTACGTTCACCTTCCACCCATGCGACCTTAGAAATGCCAGAACTAACTCTGTATGAGACTTGGCAGTTTGGAAACTTGACGCTTGTATCAGAATGTCGTCTAGGTACGGAGCTACCGCTATGCCTCGCGGTCTTAGTACCGCCAGAAGAGAGCCCAGAACCTTTGTAAAGATTCTTGGAGCCGTAGCTAACCCGAAGATAAGAGCTACAAACTGGTAATGCCTGTTTAGGAAGGCAAACCTTAGATACCGGTAATGATCCTTGTGAATCGGTATGTGAAGGTAGGCATCCTTTAAATCCACTGTGGTCATGTACTGACCCTCTTGGATCATGGGTAGGATAGTTCGAATAGTCCAAGATTGGTCTGAAGGTTCCCTCTTTTTTGGGAACCACAAACAGATTTGAATAAAACCCTTGTCCGTGTTCCGTCCGCGGAACTGGGTGGATCACTCCCATTAGTAAGAGGTCTTGCACACAGCGTAGAAACGCCTCTTTCTTTATCTGGTTTGCTGATAACCTTGAAAGATGAAATCTCCCTTGTGGAGGAGAAGCTTTGAAGTCCAGAAGATATCCCTGAGATATGATCTCCAACGCCCAGGGATCCTGGACATCTCTTGCCCAAGCCTGGGCGAAGAGAGAAAGTCTGCCCCCCACTAGATCCGTTTCCAGATCGGGGGCCCTCACTTCATGCTGTCTTAGGGCAGCAGCAGGTTTTCTGGCCTGCTTGCCTTGTTCCAGGACTGGTTAGGTTTCCAGCCCTGTCTGTAGCGAGCAACAGTTCCTTCCTGTCTTGGAGCGGAGGAAGTTGATGCTGCTCCTGCCTTGAAGTTACGAAAGGCACGAAAATTAGACTGTTTAGCCCTTGGTTTGGCCCTGTCTTGAGGCAGGGCATGGCCCTTACCTCCAGTAATGTCAGCGATAATTTCTTTCAAACCGGGCCCGAATAATGTCTGCCCTTTGAAAGGAATATTAAGCAATTTAGATTTAGAAGTCACATCAGCTGACCAGGATTTAAGCCACAGCGCTCTACGCGCTTGAATGGCGAATCCGGAGTTCTTAGCCGTAAGTTTGGTTAAGTGTACTACGGCATCAGAAATAAATGAATTAGCTAGCTTAAGGACTTTAAGCTTGTTTATAATCTCATCCAATGTAGCTGTGCTAAGGGTCTCTTCCAGAGACTCAAACCAGAATGCCGCCGCAGCCGTGACAGGCGCAATGCATGCAAGGGGTTGTAATATAAAACCTTGCTGAACAAACATTTTCTTAAGGTAACCCTCTAACTTTTTATCCATTGGATCTGAAAAAGCACAGCTATCCTCCACCGGGATAGTGGTGCGCTTGGCCAGAGTAGAAACTGCTCCCTCCACCTTAGGGACCGTCTGCCATAAGTCCCGTGTGGTGGCGTCTATTGGAAACATTTTTCTAAATATAGGAGGGGGTGAAAAAGGCACACCGGGTCTATCCCACTCCTTGTTAACAATCTCTGTAAGCCTTTTAGGTATAGGAAAAACGTCAGTACACGCCGGTACTGCAAAATATTTATCCAGCCTACATACTTTCTCTGGAATTGCAACCGTGTTACAATCATTCAGAGCCGCCAAGACCTCCCCTAGTAATACACGGAGGTTCTCAAGCTTAAATTTAAAATTTGAAATGTCTGAGTCCAGTTTACTTGGATCAGAGCCGTCACCCACAGAATGAAGCTCTCCGTCCTCATGTTCTGCAAATTGTGACGCAGTATCAGACATGGCTCTATTATTATCAGCGCACTCTGTTCTTACCCCAGAGTGATCGCGTTTACCCCTAAATTCTGGCAATTTAGATAGTACTTCAGTCATAACATTAGCCATGTCTTGCAAAGTGATTTGTATGGGACGCCCTGATGTACTTGGCGCCACAATATCACGCACCTCCTGAGCGGGAGGCGAAGGTACTGACACGTGAGGAGAGTTAGTCGGCATAACTTCCCCCTCGTTGTCTGGTGATAATTTCTTTACATGTAAAGATTGACTTTTATTTAAAGTAACATCAATGCAATTAGTACACAAATTTCTATTGGGCTCCACATTGGCCTTTAAACATAGTGAACAAAGAGATTCATCTGTGTCAGACATGTTTAAACAGATTAGCAATGAGACTAGCAAGCTTGGAAATACTTTTCTAAATAAATTTACAAGCAATATAAAAAACGCTACTGTGCCTTTAAGAAGCACAAAAAACTGTCACAGTTGAAATAACAATGAACCAAAATAGTTATAGCAACCAAATTTTTACAGTAAATGTATTAAGTTAGCAAAGGATTGCACCCACCAGCAAATGGATGATTAACCCCTTAATACCCAAAAACGGATAACAATTTAATAATTAACGTTTTTTATCACAGTCAAAACACACTGTCACAGGTCTGCTGTGAGTGATTACCTCCCTCAAAACTAGTTTTGGAGACCCCTGGGCTCTGTAGAGACGTCCTGGATCATGGAGGAAGAAATAGGAAGACTGTGACTAAATTTTTACTGCGCAATAAAGCGCTAAAATAGGCCCCTCCCACTCATATTACAACAGTGGGGAAGCTCAATAAACTGTTTTTATTCAGAAACAAACGACAGCCATGTGGAAAAAAGCATGCCCATAAAGTTTTATCACCAAGTACCTCAGAAAAAAACGATTAACATGCCAGTAAACGTTTTAAAAAAGAAAGTTATGAAGTGTTATTAATAAGCCTGCTGCTAGTCGCTTTCACTGCAGTGCAGGCTCAAATATTACTTTAATATAGACAGTATTTTCTTAGTGAAACTCCATTCCCCAGAAATACCTCAGAGTATACATACATACATATCAGCCTGATACCAGTCGCTACTACTGCATTTAAGGCTGCACTTACATTGCATCGGTATCAGCAGTATTTTCTCAGTCAATTCCATTCCTCAGAAAATAATTTACAGCACATACCTCCTTGCAGGTGGGCCCTGCCTGCTATCCCCTGTTCTGAAGTTACCTCACTCCTCAGAATGGCCGAGAACAGCAAGTGGATCTTAGTTACGACCGCTAAGATCATAGACAAACTCAGGTAGATTCTTCTTCTAATGCTGCCTGAGAAAAAACAACACACTCCGGTGCCGTTTAAAATAACAAACTTTTGATTGAAGAAATAAAAACTAAGTTTAACACACCACAGTCCTCTCACACGTCCTATCTATTAGTTAGGTGCAAGAGAATGACTGGGAATGACGTAGAGGGGAGGAGCTATATAGCAGCTCTGCTTGGGTGATCCTCTTGCACTTCCTGTTGGGGAGGAGATATAATCCCATAAGTAATGGATGACCCGTGGACTGACTACACTTAACAGGAGAAATCAATATTATGAGACAATACAAGTTAAAAAGCACAAGTTAATTTAGGTGATAAAAATATTCTGCTTTTCCAGTAGAAACAGCTCAAAAAAGAAGAGAAATGGCCCCAATATGCACCAGTCTAATTAATAGTGGACTCAAAGCTGCAATACTCTACCCAGGCAAGATTAACATTTTTAATGATCAAGGAAATATAACTCTAAATAATATAGAGGAAGCCAAAGAGTTTCAAGAAAAACATAAGAGATGAGTAGAAACAAAAAGCTAAAAAAAACAACTCTATAGCTAGTACTCTGATTCAGACAGGGAATGATGGAAGTTTTTATGTGGTGTGGTTTCTTTGGGCTATATGTTGAAAGTATCAGTAAATTCTCTACAATTGGTTTAAAAGATTGTAAGCTCCCGATGGGGAATAATGTTGTTTTTGTTGGCCTCTTTTTTTTTTTTCCCCTTATGTGGCCTTATTTTATCCCTACCCTTATACTGGGATATGTCTAGAACTAGTCTCCCTGATTATATTTTAGAATGAAAAAACACATCAAATTTACTTGATAGAATGGGGGGGGGGGGGAGGGGGTCTCTCTTCACCAATAAAAAGGAAACATATTTTAAAACAACTTAAAAAAACATGGTTTGGATATTGCCATGATACAGCAAACCCATCTTAAATTACAAGAAATAAACTTAGAATGGTATGGATAGGAGAAGTTGTAGCAACACCATGTACAAATAAAAAGAAAAGGGGTTGAGATTCTTTTTAATAAAGCTTTGAATTATGATATTTTTTCGAGGGAATTGGATACAGAGGACAGGTACATAATATTGCAGATTCAAATAGAGGCTATATTCTTGACTTTTTATTTTATTATTATTTATTTATTTATTTATAAAGCACCAACAGATTCCGCAGCGCTGTCCATGGGTACAAGGATAACAGTACAATCGAGAAACAATACGATAAAAGACAAAATTTTACAGACAAAATACAGGGGGAATTGAGGGCCCAATTCCCGTGGGAACTTACAATCTAGATGGGTAGGAGGATGAGAAACAGGAGGTGGGGACTGCAAAGGTGAGAATGATATTAGTGAGGAGATAGAGGGCAACTGTTAGTTAAGTGAAGTTAGTTTGTTAATAAGTCGGGTGATAAGCTTCCCTGAACAGAAAGGTCTTTAGGGAACGTTTAAAGGAGGAGAGGTTAGGGGAAGTCTGACATCTCGAGGAAGTGCGTTCCAGAGGGTTGGTGCAGCACGAGAGAAGTCCTGTAGTCTAGCATGAGAGGTGATGGTAGAGGACGCAAGAAGCAGGTCATTGTTGGATCTTAGGGAACAGGCAGGAGTATATTTGTTCATAAGTGAGGACAGGTAGGGTGGGGCAGCATTGGTGAGGGATTTGTAGGTCACGGTGAGAATTTTGAATTTAACTCTGTTGTGAATGGGGAGCCAGTGAAGGGACTCACAGAGAGGTGCAGCAGAAACAGAGCGTCGAAAGAGGTGGATCAGCCTGGCAGATGCATTTAGGATGGATTAGAGGGGAGAGAGGCGGGAGAGAGGGAGGCCAGTTAGTAAGTTGTTACAGTAGTCAAGTCGGGAAATTACCAGGCAGTGGATTAGCTGTTTAGTAGTTACAGCACTTAGAAACTGACACATTTTGGAGATATTGCGTAGGTGGTTGCGGCAGGATGAAGAGAGCAATTGGATGTGGGGAATGAAGGACAGATTTGAGTCAAGCGTAACTCAGAGGCAGCGGACTTGGGGTGATGGGGAGATAGTGGTGCCGCCAACAGTGATAGAAAAATTAGAAACTGGAGTAGATTTAGAGGGGGGAATTAGAAGTAGTTCGGTCTTGGACATGTTTATTCTTAGTGTAATGAGTATGGCCCTAACGGCCTGGATAGGGATTTTTGGCCTAACTTACAAGTCAAATTGGCGAGTTACAGTACTAAAAATATTATAGTAGCTGGGGACTTGGTGATGTACCCAACTCTTGATAGATTAAAACCTGCACTAAATAAAAATAGTAAACAAGAAACAAAGCTCCTTAAAAACTTTTGTAAATTATTAAGACTTAAAGGGACAGTCAACACCAGAATTTTTTGTTGTTTAAAAAAGAAAGATAATCCCTTTATTTCCCATTCCCCAGTTTTGCATAAAAAACAGTTATAATAATACATGTTTTACCTCTGTAATTACCTTGTATATAAGCTTCTGCTGACTGCCCCTTTATTTCAGTTCTTTTGACAGACTTGCATTTGAGCCAATCAGTGCTCACTCCTAGGTCACTTCATGTGCATGAGCTCAATGTTATCTAAATGAAACACATGAACTAGTGCCCTCTAGTGGTCAAAATGCATTTAGATTAGAGGCAGTCTTCAAAGTCTAAGAAATTAGCATATGAACCTCCTAGGTTTAGCTTTGAACCAAGAATACCAACAGAACAAAGCAAAATTGGTGATAAAAGTAAATTGGTAATTTGTTTAAAAATTACATTTTTTTTTGGACTTGACTGTCCCTTTACATATATATATGGAGAATCTAGAACCCTGATATACAAGGATGTTTTCGTGTGAATCAGTCACAAGATGATGTCTAGGATTGATTCTTTTCTGGTGTCCAAAAACTTATTGGGTGCAGAAATATCAACTGATATTAAAGAAATCATACTCTCCGACCATGCAATATTATGTCTTGACCTACAAACCAAGACCCTTAAGCACCAACATTTTTTTTTTTATTTTTTTTTTTTTATAATATTTTTATTGAGGATTTGCATATTACAGTGGTTTGAGACACCAAAAGAAAAAGCTTAAAAGAAATATACATTCAGCGATATACAAAACACATTCTGGTAGTTCTTAGTTGATTTTCCTCGTTTTGGTCCCTATTAAACCTATTATGGACCACTCTTGGATCCTTATTTACAATATATAGAAAATATATAGGGATAATGCTAGAATAAACATAAACAAAACATAAACATAACTAGTCAAATTAACTAGTGTCCATCACCAAACCTGCCAGATCCAATGGAATAGAATTAATATATGTTAGAATTTATGGAGAGGGGAAATGTAGTAGTCTAGAGATTATAAAAGCTATCTTTTGAAAATGCATAATGTCATGTAATGTAGTTTCCAAAATTAAGTAATGATGTAACTAGTATTTTGCGCTGTTGAAGAATTTTATATATGTAGCTGATCTCTGGTTTATTAAATGTGATATGTTCACGGTGCTCCCAAGCTGTTGCCAGGGTGTGTATTGATATTTATTTGTTTTTTGTTTTGTTTCACCCTCTTTTTTATTTTTGTTATATCTTCCGTGGCCACGGCCGCTGACCACGAAAGAGAAACTAGTGTTAAAATAACATCATATACAGGCCTAGTGTGTTAATAAGAGTACCAACCTCATTGTTAGTGTGAAAAAGTATCGCTCTGGGGCCCCCTTCTAACCCCACCATATAGCACATGCATTAAAAGTGTTGGTAGCGGATCCACAGCGGTACCTATACCAGGAATATGTTGGAGTCTGAAGCAATGGGGATGACCCAGTACAGTCTGTTTAGCGCTGGAAATTTGAGGCTATTGCTTTGTTTCTGTACTAACCATAAAAAACAAAAGTGTCCCCCTGGGGGCCCCTCAAACCCCCACATAGGACATGTGTGCAGAAACATTAGCAGAAGAACAGATTATAATACCTGTATCAAAAATACTATAAGGGATGTGATATTGGAAGCAGCCTAATGTGAACAGTATAACAAAAGAATAATATTGGGAATAGTGCAATCGTACTATGGCTAACAATACATCATGTAAATAAACATAAGGTAATATTAACAAGCTAACAACTACTAACTAACTGTGTAAGGAACCATGTAGTATCCCAGATCATTTACTAACGTCTTCAACCTGCAAACAACGCTAAGATTGTAGGGTAAATGCTTAATCGGCCTCTAAGCTTAATGAGCAGGAAAGAAATCGTCTCTATGTTAGAAGCCTTAATCTCTTTGCAGCAGTCCTTTTGGGTCCATGTCTGGAGTATATTGATGCCAGTGTCTCTGGAAGTCCCTAGTGAAGTTAAGGGCTGCGTGTTATCATACCCTTCAAGGGGAGTCCCTTGTTGCAAAGTGGTGTTGCTTGCAGTGTCATCCGGTATAGTTATGTCAAGCAAGAAGCGTACCTGTTTCATATTTGCAAAGTCCTGAGAGTCTTTCACAAATTCCCTTCCATCCTCATGTGTACATAGATGTCCTCTTGTCTGTGGGAAGTCGCTCCATATTTCGGAAGGTGCCTGAATGAGCATGATCTTCTTTGTGTGTCCCTTCTCCGGGGTTTCAGCAAGATGGCTGCGTGAAGAATCTGACGATGCATCCCCTTGTGCTGGCTTGTACGTTGGTACCGGAGAAGCCTCTAGGTGTGAGTTTTTCCCTTGCTGAATTCCTATGGCAGGTGTATTTATCACAAGCATATCCTCTGCAATAGCCAGCACTGTATCTGCAACAGAGATTCGATTTAGCAAATAGTCCAGAGGAGCGTTGTCCATAAGGTGTCGGCATAGATCCTCAAATCTAGCCATGTGGTCACTTAGGTTGTCTAGCTGCTCTGTTTTGCTTGCGGTCGCCATTTTGGTTGCAGGGATAATAAAGGTTTTCGTGTCTGATCACTTAGCTTTAGTGAAGTACCGTGTCTTCTTATCGTTTGTGTCCCCCTTTAAGCAGAAGTTGAGTGATTCAATACTAAGCAGGTCCGATGATGGTAGAGTACCCCGGAGTTCCGGGGGGGAAGCGCTGCCTGTGAGAATGCCGCCGCTACAGGCCTCTACTGTCCTATTCTGTCTCTGGGTTCATATACACAGCAGATTGTGCTATGTCTGTGGTGAGTGATGTAAGGCTATACAATACCAGTCGTATTACTGCTAAGTGCTGTAAAATAATATCAATAACCGGCGGGTTATAATATTTTCACCCGGAGCACAAGAAAGGTGCGACTGCTTAGAGCCACTGCTAGGACACGCCCCCAAGCACCAACATTTTTACACATTTTATTTCCCCACATATCTAATTTCAAACACACATTTTAAAGATTGGTTGAGACGGAGGTGGAGTGAATTCTCCTTATTCAATTATGAATATAAAAATAAAAGTGAAATATTTTGTGAAACATTTAAGTCAGTGATAAGGGGGGAGATAAAGGCATATTTAGTTGGCAAAAAACATGAAGCTTGGACTAAAGAACAGCAAGCCTCAAATCATTTACAGAATTGCTTCAATGCATACATTAGCGATCCATCTAAAAACTGCTGAGACAAATACATAAGGGCAAAGAATGAGAGAGAGAGATACTACTTAACCAACAAATGAGAGCAGAAGCGCTAAGATCTAGAGCATTATTTTATAGACATTCTGAAAAAGTGGGAACATTTTTGGCAAACCTAGTGAAACTTAAAAAGAAAAAACAATACATTGAAGCAATTAAAATAGGGGATAAAAGATTTTCAGATATTAACCATTTGAGTGCTAAGGTTTTTAAAGGTTACACTGTTGGAAAGGTTAGGCAATTACCTTTCCAACGGTGGGTCTGTAGCTGCTTAGATGCCTGAGATACAGGCTTCTAAGCAGCATGCCCCCTGCTCCTATATTTGACATTGTTAATGTTAAATAAAGTTGTGCGGCGACGTCATCACATCATTGCGCGTGACGTCACCGCACGTAACGTGAAGCCCCGGCGATGCCTGTCCCTATGCAGGCCCCCAGATCTCCCTCAAAGTGGGAGAGTTATAGTGATGGCTCTGAGCCGTCATTAGCACCTGACTGAGACAATTTGTGACGACTCAGAGACGTCATTAGCACTCAAGGGGTTTTTAATAAAGGGACATAAAACCCATTTTTTTTTCTGTCATGATTCAGATAGAACATACAATTTTAAAAAAACTTTCCAATTTACTTCTGTTTTCCAATTGTTTTTGTTTTCCTGTTATCTTTTGTTGAAAAGCAGTAAAGTAAGCTTATGAGTGTGCACGTGTCTGCAGCTCTATATTGCAGCAGTTTTGCAAAAATGTTATACATTAGCACGAACACTAGATGGCAGCACTATTTCCTGTCATGTAGTGCTTCAGGCATGTGCACACTACCTACCTAGGTATCCCTTCAACAAAGAATAACATGAGAGGAAAGCAAATTTGATAATAAAAGTAAATTGGAAACTTTAAAAAAAAAATATATATATTCTCTATCTGAAAAAAAAAAGATTTTTTTGGGGTTTAATGTCCCTTTAAGGATATCAGCAAACATATACTTGAATATTTTAAAAAAGTGTATTCAGAAGGGAATTGCCCAAACGCGAAAGCGCGTTTTTGGGAGCAAATGCGTGTACCTAAATTAACAAAGGAAAGTCTACAGCTTCTAAATATGCCTATATCACAGGAGGAGATAAGACAAAACTATAAAAGCGACTGCAGCCAATAAAGCACCTGGCCCTGACCAGATACCAATCAAACTTTATAAAATAGCATAGGAGATAATACCAATATTAGAAGCATTATTAAACACAATCTTTATACAAGGAGAATAATATTCAAAATATTTTACCGCGTCAACTATCTCACTAATATTAAAAACAGATAAAATCCCAAGGATTTAAGTGCTTATAGACCAATTTTGTTACTTAACGATTATAAACGGCTTACAAGCATCATTGCACAAAGACTTAAAAAAGTGATGGATCCACTAATCCATAAGGATCAGGTGGGCTTTATGCTGGGGAGAAATTCAACAATGAATTTGAGGAAATTGCAGTTAATCATTGATCATTATTGGCAAAAATTGAATAGGAAGAGAATATTACCTAAAAGTGATATAACTATTATAACAATAGACGCAGAAAAGGCATTTGACATGATTACGTGTGACCATCTTTTTATAGCAATTCAGAAATTTGGAATTGCCGGCAATTTCCTCGAGCTTATTCAGATCATCTATAAAAATCCAAATGCAAAAATCTTAATAAATGTAAGTATGTCTCCCAACTTCTTTTTACAGAAAGGTACGAGGCAGGGGTGCCCCCTGTCCCCCTAATTATTTAACTAAGCAATTAAACCACTTGCTATTCATTTAAGGAAAGAGAGGGCATAAGGTTAGGGAAAAGGAAAACAACATTATTATACGCAGATGATTTGCTAATCTTCATAAGAGACTCTAAAAGAAACATACCTATCCTAACCCAAATCTAGTGAATATTGCAAAGTCCGAATTTTTTTGATTTACAAAAACAGAAACAGAAGTTAAATATTTGGGGCTCAAACTTGCTAAAAACCCTAATGACTGGTACATTATAAATTACCCGGGTATATTTGGAAAGATATTTAATGATTTTTCTGACTGGTCTAAATTTCACCTATCCTTGTCAGCGAAAGTCAATTTGATCAAAATGGTCTTGTTCCCGAAGGTGCTATACTTATTACAAAATGTACCACTAGTCTTTAAACTCAGAGATTTAGCAGAATTTAAGCAAAAATGCATGAAGTTTTTATGGGGTAAGAAACGGAGGGAGCTAGCCCTTAAAAAAAAGAAAGAAAAAGACGAATTATAGGAAAGAGGAAGGTATGTCCTTTCCAGACATAGAATTATGCAATGTAGTATGTATGGGGAAAATTGCTATGGATTGGCTAACAGAAACTGAATAATATACAATTTTAGGGCTAGAAGAGCATATGGTCAATCCCTATGCACTAAAAGCTTTATTACACTGTAAGGGGAAGTTACCACCAGGAGTAAAAACTATGATTAATATTAAAAATGTGATAGACAAAGAATGCTAAAAATTTTACAAGGTAACTTAAATTGGTACAAATATCTTGTAATAGAAGGAAACCCCAATTTTGAACTGGCAGTACATTCCAAAGTGTTCCATAAAAGGAAACTGAAAGGATTCATATATATGGAACAGTTAAGAGTAAGAGATTCTAGAAACTGCAAGACCTTTCACAAAATAAAAAAGGAGTTCAATTTATCTGATAAGGAATTTTTTGCCTCTTTACAGGTCTATCATTTTTTCAATGAAAGAACTAAAGATTATACAGCTAGTGATCAGTAGACAGTGTTGGGACCAACTTTAAAAATGTGTATATATATATATATATATATATATATATATATATATATATATATATATACATACATACACACACATACACATACACACATATACAGGGAAATCATTCCAGATAATATAGAAAGAATCACCACTAAGTGAGATTGTTCAGTAGACACCATTCAAAAGAGCTTCCAACTTGTAGATAAAGCTACATTAGAAACTATATGGAGAGAATCCCATATAAAAATAATCACCAGGATGTATATTTCACCGGCAGTGAAAGCAAAATGGGAATAAAGTTTCTGACAATATGTGCCTCAAATGTAGTTTCCCACCACCGGATCCAAGTCATTATTTATGGAGTTGTCCTAAAATTCAAAGGTTCTGGAAGATGGTTAACTACTGGTTAAACAAAATAATTAGAAAGGAGGTAACACTACAAGACGAGCATATTTTTTTTTTCTTTTTGGAAACCTGATAAATCAGGTAAATAATAAATTTGTGAATACAGTAATTCTGATAGGAAGAACTCTTATTCTTAAACATTGGAAGTCTAAGAAAAGTCCAAAGCTGATAGAATGTACAAATACATATTTTTCACAATTAATAGTGGAACAATATGATACCTCGTTAACCTCAGAAAGTAAAATGAAAGTCTTTTTTGGTAAATGGAGAAAACTTATACAGACATACCCTAGGGAAATGCAAATTCTGTTAATCTACCCATTTAGGGGGTCCGAATTTCTAACTTATGCAAAGGAAAGAAATGAATATCCCAATATAGGGGCGGTCACTTAAGAGTTTTTTGGGGGGTTTTCTCACCACACAAAATATACTTATTTGCATTAAAAAGATTCATAATACATAATATTTAGGTTGATGTAGTCTGTTGATTACATTTTAAAGATAAAACTACATTCAGGGTGGATATTGTATCATATATATGAGATCAGAATCTCTTATAATGCTGTTAATTTAAGTAAGGAAATATCTCCCTTTTTTTTCTCTTTTTCCTTTCTCTTTCTTCACCTGAGATAGATTTTGATGAAAATTATGTTGATGTATTATGCCGATCAGATTCTAAACTATCATCAGGGTGGATATTTTGCTATACATACAAGATCAGAATGCTGTATAATGCTGTTAACTGCACTTAAATAGCATCAACCAGAGTGCAGGCAAAAAATGATAATACAGGAAAGAAGAGGCTTGCACTCACTGGATTTTTGAAAAAGGTGCTTTATTCAGCACAAAAAATATGTGACATTTCGGGGATCAATCACCCCTTCATACACATATACATACACACAACCTGATGGATTAAAAAAAAAAAAAAAAAAGTATAGGGCATTTTTACCATTCTAAAAATAAATAAAAATGCTGCTGATGAAACAATGAAAATGATTGCGATCGTCTTGACATTGAAAGCCACTCATTGTCAGCTATTAACATCCAATAGTTCTCAAAACGATAGATTGTGATCAACCCCTTTATGTGTTTTGTGATACAAGAAGCAAAGTGCATGCAGTTTACCTGAATTCTTTTCACTAATCCCTTACGTTTTTGTCGAAGGTCACTGAAATTCTCTGGTACATTCTGCAATGAGTAAGAATAAAAATACTTATTAGTATTTAAATAATATTCTTTGCTAAAGTACTATTAATGGCCCAATATAATGGAAACATTACATGTTAAATTCATTGACCCAATCAGCAGCTGCATTCCCATGAACCTGCTGTGCGACTACCGCTGCTGATTGGGTGCTCAGCAGTATGCCTTTATGGGGGTTAAACCCATAGCACTGCAGGGTCGCTAGTGTTAACACTGCATGCCTCACAAATTAAAACGTAATTTTTCCACTATAATAGCCCTTGAAGCAAACAGATTGCAATGGTTATCTGGAAAAAAAGATCAATGCCTTTTATTGTGGTACATGCCAACACTGTGCTATTAATCTAGTTAAATCTGAATCCTATATGATTTTAAGAAAATGTACCCTCTCACTGAGCTAGGTCACATATATAATTACTCCACTGCTGATCATGTTATGGCTGTTCTGCTTTTTGTATGCATGATCTTGTACCAGCAATATACACCACAATGATTTAATGACTCCAAATACCAATAACTCAGAACCTCTGTGATTTAACCCCTTTGTTACTAGAAAAATGCACAAGTGTCATGTAAGTCCTTAGTTTAACCATTTGGTTGTCAGTATCACTAAGTGGTTCAACCACTTTCTTTCCAGTAACACATTTGTGCCCACTGAAATTTTATTTAGGCTGTGTGTGTTTTGGGCAATCTAGAAGTTTAAAGGGACAGTCTAGACAAAATTAAACTTTCATGATTCAGATAGGGCATGCAGTTTTAAACAACTTTCCAATTTACTTTTATCATCAAATTTGCTTTGATCTCTTGGCATTCTTAGTTGAAAGCTAAACCTAGGTAGGCTCAATTGCTAATTTATAAGCCCTTGAAGGCCGCCTCTTATCTCACTCAATTTGAAAGTTTTTTCACAGCTAGAGGGCGTTTGTTATCTATACGGCACACATTAACTTTGAGCTCACGCCGTGTAGTTACTTATGAGAGGGAACTGATTGTCTAAAATGCAAGTCTGTCAAAAGAACTGAAATAAGGGGACAGTCTGCAGAGGCTTAGATACAAAGTAATCAGAGAGGTAAAAAGTATATTAATATAACTGTGTTGCTAATGCAAAACTGGGGAATGGGTAATAAAGGGATTATCAATCTTTTTAAACAATAACAATTCTGGAGGAGACTTTCCCTTTAAAATAACTGTTGTATATGTGTAAAACAGGAGTGATTTAACTCTTTGATTATAACTGTGTTTCTGGCAATCAATGGTTAAATCTTTGTGCATTAATGAAAATGAAAGGGTTAAATTACTGCGGTGCTGCAACCCTTTAATAGTTAACAACAACACATGGAGCGTTGATTGAATAACTTGATTGCATTGGCATATATTTAGCTATCACAGCACAGATAGTATCTGTATATATGCTTTTAATTCTGAGTAATAAGTCACTCACCAGAGAGTCAACCTGTTCCAGGATGTTCATAAACTGTTCCATTGAAGTCTTTACTCTCTTGTCAAGCTTGCCAAGTGCTTCTGCTTGAAGATTTTTACTAAGAAATCCCTGCAATTAAAAAACATTGCCATTTTAATCATCCTAAATTAAAAACTGTGTAGTTAAAGTGAATGTAAATTTTGATGCTAAAGTGCCCGGTTTTTAAAACTAAAAACAGGGGCACTTTAATTCATCAAAATTTACATTTCACTCCTGTTGTGAAAAAAAAAAAAAACTTACCTTTTAATCTTCACAGCAGCTCCAGCTTCCTCCACCCGTTTCAAAGCCTCTTCCTGGGTCTAAAATGAGGCATCCGGCTTCCTCCAATCACAGCATTGAATCAGACACTGATTCCCCCGGGGGAGAAGCTGTGATTGGAGGATGACCTATCAATCATTTCTGACATCAGAAATGGCTTGTGAGACCGGAGGAAGCTGGAGCTGCTGTGAAGATAAAAAGGTAAGTTTGTTTTCACAACAGGAGTGAAATGTAAATTTTGATGAATTAAAGTGCCCCTGTTTTGAATCGAAGTTTTAAAACCCGGGCACTTTAGCATCAACATTTACATTCACTTTAAGTTAATGTAGGTTGTCTAGGAACTCAGTTAAACAGCACTAGCCTATCCCAGCAATCACACTTCACACAAGGTGTAACCCAATTGTTCAAAACGAGCAAAATTAGAGAAAGGTGTGGGAGGCGCCAAAGGCAGTCTGTTTATAGTAGAGAATGATAAAATAAAACTGGTCTTATTTTTTTAATATGTGTATTTTGTTTTTTATATATTCAGTGGAACAATAAATTATTGATATAACGACCACGGACGTACCTGGCACGTCCTCCGGGGCTTCAAGCACTGGAAGCGATCGTGATCGCTTCCAGCCACTTTCAGGGTATTGCAGTGATGCCTCGATATTCAGGCATCCTGCAATATCCTCTGGTATGCAACCGATGAAGAGAGGGACACAAAAGTGGCCCTCTCTGCATCGGCCATCAATGATGCTGATTGTTGCTAGCGTGTGAGGGAGGCGTATGGGCGGCCCATCGCTGGACTGGGTGGGACCGCTACACTACAGAAATTATGTGGGGAGTAATGTGAGAAGTGAGAGAGGGAGAAGGTTTTAAGAGATTTAGGAAAGGGATCTGGGAGGGGGAGCGAGGTAGGTTATTGAGAGGGGGCAGCTACACTACGGAAAAAACGGGTTGATTTAATTTTTTTTAAAATTTAACCCAATTTTACTGGAAACTGGGTACTGGCAGACAGCTGCCAGTACCTAAGATGGCGTCTAACAGTTAGAGGGGGGATACTACCCTGCAGAAAATATATATAAAATAAAAAAAACCTTTTTTATTTTTATACTGGCAGACTTTCTGCCAAAACTTAAGATAGGGTGACCTTTGGGGGGTGGGGGAAGGAAGAGAGCTGTTTGAGGGAGCAGGGGGTGGGATGGATCAGTCTCCCACCTGACACATAACAACCCCTGATCCCTCCCTGACTCCCCTCAAATAGGTCTCTTCCCTTCCCCACCCCTTAAAGGTCACCCCATCATAAGTTCTGGCAGAAAGTCTAAAATTAACTCTACAAGCTACCTAATTAACCCCTTCACTGCTGGGCATAATACAAGTGTGGCGCGCAGCTGCATTTAGCGGCCTTCTAATTGCGAAAAAGCAGTGCCAAAGCCATATATTTCTGCTATTTCTGAACAAAGGGGATCCCAGAGAATCATTTACAACAAATGCACAAGCCGTTTGTAAATAATTTCAGTGAGAAACCTAAAATTGTGAAAAACATAATTTATGTAAGAACTTACCTGATAAATTCATTTCTTTCATATTAGCAAGAGTCCATGAGCTAGTGACGTATGGGATATACATTCCTACCAGGAGGGGCAAAGTTTCCCAAACCTCAAAATGCCTATAAATACACCCCTCACCACACCCACAATTCAGTTTAACGAATAGCCAAGAAGTGGGGTGATAAGAAAGGAGCGAAAGCATAAAAAATAAGGAATTGGAATAATTGTGCTTTATACAAAAAAATCATAACCACCACAAAAAAGGGTGGGCCTCATGGACTCTTGCTAATATGAAAGAAATGAATTTATCAGTTAAGTTCATACATAAATTATGTTTTCTTTCATGTAATTAGCAAGAGTCCATGAGCTAGTGACGTATGGGATAGCAGATACCCAAGATGTGGAACTTCCACGCAAGAGTCACTAGAGAGGGAGGGATAAAATAAAGACAGCCAATTCCACTGAGAAAATAATCCACAACCCAAATCAAAAAGTTTTAATCTTATAATGAAAAAAACTGAAATTATAAGCAGAAGAATCAAACTGAAACAGCTGCCTGAAGTACTTTTCTACCAAAAACTGCTTCAGAAGAAGAAAAAACATCAAAACATCGTCTTGATAAAGCCAACCGGCGAAACGCGTAGACATTATTCTATTGCAACTCACATATCCCCTGCAAGATCTCAAAGACAAATTGAGTACGGGGGAAGAAGAAGGTAATCAAAACAAACGGCCGTTTGTATACTGAACATCGGAGGAGCTGTTGACACGCCGGAGCGTGCAGCGCAAGTTCATACCCAATCGAAAAGCTTGCTGCCGGAACTGACAGCCAAAGATAAAACATAATAGAGGGTATTGAACCACCGGAGCCATACAGGCAAATACAGGCTCAAAAGAAACAAACTTCCAGGAGATTCTTGTATCGTACAAGATTAGAAAGCAGAAAGGAGGCATACAAAATCTTCCCGGTAAGATTGAAATACCGCCAGACACAGCAAGTGTCAGAAGACCCGGTAAGCCCTTTAATAACACTGACAAATATTTGCAAAAAAGACTTAAGTATTACAAATTTATAAATAACATTCCTGCATTTTCTTCTGAGAACAAAAGAACAAAAGTGTATCGGATTACATAGTATATATGAACTTTTAGCTGGAACTCCGCAACTTTGTATCAATATTGAGAAGAAATGAACTTTTAAAAAATCAAAGTTTTTATGATGAACATTTTATTCATTTAAAAACCATGAAAGTATTATTTTAAAAAAAACGTTTATATAAGGTGGATGAAGGTGGTATTTAAGAAATAATTGATTAATACAAATAAATGATATAAAGTACAAGATATATTGTGTTATAAAGTATAAGATAAAAGATAGGCTAGATATAATAATTTTGACATAGAGGGAGACGTCCCATATCTGAACAGATTGTTTTTATAGTCATTTTCTTACACAAATCACGTGCCATAAATCTCAATATAAGTTTTAATAATACAAATCAGTTTTAGTAATAGAAATCTGTTTTTATAATGTTCGTAAAGGTTTTTTAACATACTTGTTTTCTAATCTATGTTGTAAATAAATTACATATATATAAAATATCAATCTCCATATCTTCCTTTAAGCTTTTCAAGCGCTCCCAAACTATATAAATTTAAAGGTATCTGTTTAGTGATTTGGTAATCATAGGGAAGATTGCCTGTGAGGGAGCATAAGGATAACAACTTGGCGCTTATCTTAAATTAACCCATATACTCAAGGTTGGCAACTTGCCATCCGAACGAGATCCGCATACCAAAACCTGTGAGGCCATGCTGGAGCCACCAGCAATACAAACGAACGTTCCATTAAAATTTTGGAAATCACTTTTGGATCAAGAACTAGAGGCGGAAAGATATAAGCAGGTTGATAATTCCAAAGGAAGCGACAACGCGTCCACTGCTTCCGCCTGAGGATCCCTGGATCTGGACAGATACCTGGGAAGTTTCTTGTTTAGATGAGAGGCCAGATCAGATCTATTTCTGGAAGTCCCCAGATTTGAACAATCTGAAGAAATACCTCTGGGTGAAGAGACCATTCGCCCGGATGTAACGTCTGGCGACTGAGATAATCCGCTTCCCAATTGTCTACACCTGGGATGTGAACCGCAGAGATTAGACAGGAGCTGGATTCCGCCCATACAAGTATCCGAGATACTTCTTTCATAGCCTGAGGACTGTAAGTCCCACCTTGATGATTGACATACGCCACGGTTGTGACATTGTCTGTCTGAAAACAAATAAACGATTCTCTCTTCAGAAGAGGCCAGAACTGAAGAGCTCTGAAAATCGCACGTTCCAAAATGTTGATTGGTAATTTCGCCTCCTGAAATTCCCAAATTCCCTGCGCTGTCAGAGATCCCCATACAGCTCCCCAACCTGAAAGACTCGCATCTGTTGAGATCACAGTCCAGGTTGGACGAACAAAAGAGGCCCCTTGAATTAGACGATGGTGATTCAACCACCAAGTCAGAGAAGATCGAACATTGGGATTTAAGGATATTAATTGTGATATCTTTGTATAATCCCTGCACCACTGGTTCAGCATACAAAGCTGGAGAGCTAGAATTTCCATGCACAAAGCTACCGAAGGGAATGATTGAGACTGAAGGTTTCGACAAGCTGAAACCAACTTCAGACGTCTCTTTTCTGTTAGAGACAAATTCATGGACACTGAATCTATTTGAAAACCCAAAAAGGTTACCTTTGTCTGAGGAATCAAGGAACTCTTTGGTAAATTGATCCTCCAACCATGTCTTTGAAGAAACAACACAAGTTGATTCGTATGAGATTCTGCAGAATGTTAAGACTGAGAAAGTACCAAGATATCGTCCAAATAAGGAAATACCGCAATACCCTGTTCTCTGATTACAGAGAGAAGGGCACCAAGAACCTTTGAAAAGATCCTTGGAGCTGTTGCTAGGCCAAACGGAAGGGCAACAAACTGGTAATGCTTGTCTAGAAAAGAGAATCTCAGGAACTGATAGTGATCTGGATTAATTGGAATATGAAGATATGCATCCTGTAAGTCTATTGTAGACATATAATGCCCTTGCTGAACAAAAGGCAGAATAGTCCTTATAGTCACCATTTTGAATGTTGGTATCCTTACATAACGATTCAATATTTTTAGATCCAGAACTGGTCTGAAGGAATTCTCCTTCTTTGGTACAATGAATAGATTTGAGTAAAACCCCAGACCCCGTTCCAGAACTGGAACTGGCACAATTACCCCAGCCAACTCTAGGTCTGAAACACATTTCAGAAACGCCTGAGCCTTCACTGGGTTTACTGGAATGCGTGAGAGAAAAATCTTCTCACAGGCGGCCTTACCTTGAAACCTATTCTGTACCCTTGTGAAACAATGTTCTGAATCCAAAGACTGTGAATCGAATTGATCCAAATATCTTTGAAAAATTGTAACCTGCCCCCTACCAGCTGTGCTGGAATGAGGGCCGCACCTTTATGCGGATTTGGGAGCTGGTTTTGACTTTCTAAAAGGCTTGGATTTATTCCAGACTGGAGAAGGTTTCCAAACGAAAACCGTTCCTTTAGGGGAAGGGTCAGGCTTCTGTTCCTTATTCTGACGAAAGGAACGAAAACGATTAGCAGCCCTATAGTTACCTTTAGATTTTTTGTCCTGAGGCAAAAAGGTTCCTTTCCCCCCAGTAACAGTTGAAATTATAGAATCCAACTGTGAACCAAATAATGTATTACCTTGGAAAGAAAGAGAAAGCAAAGTTGACTTAGAAGTCATATCTGCATTCCAAGATTTAAGCCATAAAGCTCTTCTAGCTAAAATAGCTAAAGACATATACCTGACATCAATTCTAATGATATCGAAAATGGCATCACAAATAAAGTTATTAGCATGTTGAAGAAGTTTAACAATGCTATAAGCATTATGGTCTTACACGTGTTGCACTAAAGCCTCCAACCAGAAAGTGGAAGCTGCAGCAACATCAGCCAAAGAAATAGCAGGTCTAAGAAGATTACCTGAACATAAATAAGCTCTCCTTAGAAAGGATTCAAGCTTCCTATCTAAAGGATCCTTAAAGGAAGTACTATCCGCCGTAGGAATAGTAGTACGTTTAGCAAGAGTAGAGATAGCCCCATCAACTTTAGGGATTTGTCCCAAAATTCTAATCTATCAGATGGCACAGGGTACAATTTCTTAAACCTTGGAGAAGGAGTAAATGAAGTACCCAGACTATTCCATTCCCTAGAAATTACTTCTGAAATAGTATCAGGAACAGGAAAACCTTCTGGAATAACTACATGAGGTTTAAAAACCGAATTTAAACGCTTAGTAGATTTAGTATCAAGAGGACTAGACTCCTCCATATCTAATGCAATCAACACTTCTTTAAGTAAAGAACGAATAAACTCCATCTTAAATAAATATGAAGATTTATCAGTGTCAATATCTGAAGCAGAATCTTCTGAACCAGATAGATCCTCATCAGAAACAGATAAGTCAGAATGATGGCGGTCACTTAAAAATTCATCTGAAATATGAGAAGTTTTAAAAGACCTTTTACGTTTACTGGAAGGAGGAATAACAAACAGAGCCTTCCTAATAGAATTAGAAACAAATTCTTTTACATTAACAGGGACATCCTGAACATTAGATGTTGAAGGAAAAACAGGTAAAGGATTATTACTAATGGAGACACTATCTGCGTTAGAAAGTTTATCATGACAACTAACACAAACTACAGGCGGAGGAACAGTTACCAAAAGTTTACAACAAATGCACTTAACTTTGGTAAAACCAGCATCAGGCAGCGTCTTTCCAGAAGTAGATTCTGATCCAGGGTCAGGTTATGACATCTTGCAATATGTAATAGAAAAAACAACATATAAAGCAAAATTATCAAATTCCTTAAATGACAGTTTCAGGAATGGGAAAAGATGCAAAATAAACAAGCCTCTAGCAACCAGAAGAAATGAAAAAGTGAGACTTAAATAATGTGAAAAAAAGGTGGAGACCAGTATGACGCCCACATTTTTTGGTGCCAAGTATGACGCCCACATTATTGGCGCCAAGTACAATGCCCATATTTTTGGGCGCCAAGTATGACGCCACATCCTCTGACGTCGAAAACGACGCCCACATTTTTTGGCGCAAAAAAAACGTCTGTAACACACATACGTCAAAAAATGACGCAACCACAAACAAACTTCCGGCGTCAACTATGGCGCCGGAAATGACAGAATTTTGCGCCAAAAAAGTTTGCGCCAAGAATGACGCAATAAATTGAAGCATTTTCTGCCCCCGCGAGCCTAACAGCCCGCAGGGAAAAAAGTCAATTGAAAATTTTTAAGGTAAGAAAAAAATTATTTATTCATATTATCCCAAATAATGAAACTGACAGTCTGAATGAAGGAATACTGATTATCCTGAATCATGGCAAATATAAGTTTAACACATATATTTAGAACTTTACATATAAAGTGCCCAACCATAGCTTAGAGTGTCATAAATAAAATAAGACTTACTTACCCTAAGACACTCATCTACATATAGTAGATAGCCAAACCAGTACTGAAACGAGAATCAGTAGAGGTAATGGTATATAAGAGTATATCGTCGATCTGAAAAGGGAGGTAGGAGAAGAAATCTCTACGACCGATAACAGAGAACCTATGAAATAGATCCCCCTAGAGGAAGACCATTGTATTCAAATAGGCAATACTCTCTTCACATCCCTGACATTCACTGCACTCTGAGAGGAAAACCGGGCTTCAGCCTGCTGCGAAGCGCATATCAACGTAGAATCTAGCACAAACTTACTTCACCACCTCCATGGGAGGCAACGTTTGTAAAAACTGAATTGTGGGTGTGGTGAGGGGTGTATTTATAGGCATTTTGAGGTTTGGGAAACTTTGCCCCTCCTGGTAGGAATGTATATCCCATACGTCACTAGCTCATGGACTCTTGCTAATTACATGAAAGAAAAGTGAATACATTTTTTATTTGATCGCATTTGGCTGTGAAATGGTGGCATGAAATATTCCAAAATGGGCCTAGATCAATACTTTGGGTTGTCTACTAAAAAAAATATATACATGTGAAGGGTTATTCAAAGATTCCTGACAGATATCATTGTTACAATGTAACTAGCGCTAATTTAAAAAAAAAAATTGTTTGGAAAGCAAAGTGCTACTTGTACTTATTGCCCTACAACTTGCAAAAAAAGCAAAGAACATGTAAACATTGGGTATTTCTAAACTCAGGATAACATTTATAAACTATTTAGCATGGGTGTTTTTTGGTGGCTGTAGATGTGTAACAGATTTTGGGGGTCAAAGTTAGAAAAAACAATTTATGCTTACCTGATAAATTCCTTTCTTCTGTAGTGTGATCAGTCCACGGGTCATCATTACTTCTGGGATATTACTCCTCCCCAACAGGAAGTGCAAGAGGATTCACCCAGCAGAGCTGCATATAGCTCCTCCCCTCTACGTCACTCCCAGTCATTCGACCAAGGACCAACGAGAAAGGAGAAGCCAAGGGTGTAGTGGTGACTGGAGTATAAATTAAAAAATATTTACCTGCCTTAAAAACAGGGCGGGCCGTGGACTGATCACACTACAGAAGAAAGGAATTTATCAGGTAAGCATAAATTATGTTTTCTTCTGTTAAGTGTGATCAGTCCACGGGTCATCATTACTTCTGGGATACCAATACCAAAGCAAAAGTACACGGATGACGGGAGGGATAGGCAGGCTCTTTATACAGAAGGAACCACTGCCTGAAGAACCTTTCTCCCAAAAATAGCCTCCGAGGAAGCAAAAGTGTCAAATTTGTAAAATTTGGAAAAAGTATGAAGCGAAGACCAAGTTGCAGCCTTGCAAATCTGCTCAACAGAGGCCTCATTCTTGAAGGCCCAAGTGGAAGCCACAGCTCTAGTAGAATGAGCTGTAATTCTTTCAGGAGGCTGCTGTCCAGCAGTCTCATAAGCTAAACGAATAATGCTACGAAGCCAAAAAGAGAGGTAGCAGAAGCCTTTTGACCTCTCCTCTGACCAGAGTAAACGACAAACAGGGAAGACGTTTGTCGAAATTCCTTAGTTGCCTGTAAGTAAAATTTTAGAGCACGGACTACATCCAGGTTGTGCAGTAAACGTTCCTTCTTCGAAGAAGGATTTGGACACAAAGAAGGAACAACAATCTCTTGATTGATATTCCTGTTAGTGACTACCTTAGGTAAGAACCCAGGTTTAGTACGCAGAACTACCTTATCCGAATGAAAAATCAAATAAGGAGAATCACAATGTAAGGCTGATAATTCAGAGACTCTTCGAGCCGAGGAAATAGCCATTAAAAATAGAACTTTCCAAGATAACAACTTTATATCAATGGAATGAAGGGGTTCAAACGGAACGCCCTGTAAAACATTAAGAACAAGGTTTAAACTCCATGGTGGAGCAACAGTTTTAAACACAGGCTTAATCCTGGCCAAAGCCTGACAAAAAGCCTGGACGTCAGGAACTTCTGACAGACGTTTGTGTAACAGAATGGACAGAGCTGAGATCTGTCCCTTTAATGAACTAGCAGATAAACCCTTTTCTAAACCTTCTTGTAGAAAAGACAATATCCTAGGAATCCTAACCTTACTCCAAGAGTAACCTTTGGATTCACACCAATATAGGTATTTACGCCATATCTTATGGTAAATCCTTCTAGTAACAGGCTTCCTAGCCTGTATTAAGGTATCAATAACTGACTCAGAAAACCCACGTCTTGATAAAATCAAGCGTTCAATTTCCAAGCAGTCAGCTTCAGAGAAGTTAGATTTTGATGTTTGAAAGGACCCTGTATCAGAAGGTCCTGTTTCAGAGGTAGAGACCAAGGTGGACAGGATGACATGTCCACCAGGTCTGCATACCAAGTCCTGCGTGGCCATGCAGGTGCTATTAGAATCACTGATGCTCTCTCCTGTTTGATTCTGGCAACCAATCGAGGAAGCATCGGGAAGGGTGGAAACACGTAAGCCATCCTGAAGTCCCAAGGTGCTGTCAGGGCATCTATCAGGACTGCTCCTGGATCCCTGGATCTGGACCCGTAACGAGGAAGCTTGGCGTTCTGTCGAGACGCCATGAGATCTATTTCTGGTTTGCCCCAACGTCGAAGTATTTGGGTAAAGACCTCCGGATGAAGTTCCCACTCCCCCGGATGAAAAGTCTGACGACTTAAGAAATCCGCCTCCCAGTTCTCCACTCCCGGGATGTGGATTGCTGACAGGTGGCAAGAGTGAGACTCTGCCCAGCGAATTATCTTTGATACTTCCATCATAGCTAGGGAGCTTCTTGTCCCTCCCTGATGGTTGATGTAAGCTACGGTCGTGATGTTGTCCGACTGAAACCTGATGAACCCTCGAGTTGTCAACTGGGGCCAAGTCAGGAGTGCATTGAGAACTGCTCTCAATTCCAGAATGTTTATTGGCAGGAGACTCTCCTCCTGACTCCATTGTCCCTGAGCCTTCAGAGAATTCCAGACGGCACCCCAACCTAGAAGGCTGGCGTCTGTTGTTACAATTGTCCAGTCTGGTCTGCTGAATGGCATCCCCCTGGACAGATGTGGCCGAGAAAGCCACCATAGAAGAGAATTTCTGGTTTCTTGATCCAGATTCAGAGAAGGGGACAAGTCTGAGTAATCCCCATTCCACTGACTTAGCATGCACAGTTGCAGTGGTCTGAGGTGTAAGCGTGCAAAGGGTACTATGTCCATTGCCGCTACCATTAAGCCGATTACCTCCATGCATTGAGCCACTGACAGGTGTTGAATGGAATGAAGGGTGCGGCAAGCACTTTGAAGTCTTGTTAGCCTGTCCTCTGTCAGGTAAATCTTCATTTCTACAGAATCTATAAGAGTCCCCAGGAAGGGAACTCTTGTAAGTGGAACGAGTGAACTTTTCTTTTCATTCACCTTCCATCCATGTGACCTTAGAAATGCCAGTACTAACTCTGTATGAAACTTGGCAGTTTGAAAGCTTGAAGCTTGTATCAGAATGTCGTCTAGGTATGGAGCTACCGAGATTCCCCGCGGTCTTAGAACCGCCAGAAGAGCACCCAGAACCTTTGTGAAGATTCTTGGAGCTGTAGCCAATCCGAATGGAAGAGCCACAAACTGGTAATGCCTGTCTAGGAAGGCAAACCTTAGGTACCGGTAATGATCTTTGTGAATCGGTATGTGAAGGTAAGCATCTTTTAAATCTACAGTGGTCATGTACTGACCCTCTTGGATCATAGGTAAAATTGTCCGAATAGTCTCCATCTTGAACGATGGAACTCTTAGGAATTTGTTTAGTATCTTTAAGTCCAGGATTGGTCTGAAAGTTCCCTCTTTTTTGGGAACCACAAACAGATTTGAGTAAAACCCTTGTCCCTGTTCCGACCGTGGAACTGGATGGATTACTCCCATTAACAAGAGCTCTTGTACGCAGCGTAGAAAAGCCTCTTTCTTTGTCTGGATTGTTGACAATCTTGACAGATGAAATCTCTCTCTTGGAGGAGAGTATTTGAAGTCCAGAAGGTATCCCTGAGATATTATCTCTAGCGCCCAGGGATCCTGGACATCTCTTGCCCAAGCCTGGGCGAAGAAAGAAAGTCTGCCCCCCACTAGATCCGATCCCGGATCGGGGGCCCTCAATTCATGCTGTTTTAGGGGCAGCAGCAGGTTTCCTGGCCTGCTTGCCCTTGTTCCAGGACTGGTTAGGTTTCCAGCCTTGTCTGTAGCGAGCAACAGCTCCTTCCTGTTTTGGTGCAGAGGAAGTTGATGCTGCTCCTGCTTTGAAATTACGAAAGGAACGAAAATTAGACTGTCTAGCCTTAACTTTGGCTTTGTCCTGAGGCAGGGCATGGCCTTTACCTCCTGTAATGTCAGCGATAATCTCTTTCAACCCGGGCCCGAATAAGGTCTGCCCTTTGAAAGGTATATTAAGCAATTTAGACTTAGAAGTAACATCAGCTGACCAGGATTTTAGCCACAGAGCCCTGCGTGCCTGAATGGCGAATCCTGAATTCTTCGCCGTAAGTTTAGTTAAATGTACTACGGCCTCCGAAATGAATGAATTAGCTAGTTTAAGGACTCTAAGCCTGTCCGTAATGTCGTCCAGAGTAGCTGAACTAATGTTCTCTTCCAAAGACTCAATCCAGAATGCCGCTGCAGCCGTGACCGGCGCAATGCATGCAAGGGGTTGCAATATAAAACCCTGTTGAACAAACATTTTCTTAAGGTAACCCTCTAATTTTTTTATCCATTGGATCTGAAAAAGCACAGCTATCCTCCACCGGGATAGTGGTACGCTTAGCTAAAGTAGAAACTGCTCCCTCCACCTTAGGGACCGTTTGCCATAAGTCCCGTGTGGTGGCGTCTATTGGAAACATTTTTCTAAATATCGGAGGGGGTGAGAACGGCACACCAGGTCTATCCCACTCCTTAGTAACAATTTCAGTAAGTCTCTTAGGTATAGGAAAAACATCAGTACTCGCCGGTACCGCAAAATATTTATCCAACCTACACATTTTCTCTGGTATTGCAACTGTGTTACAATCATTCAGAGCCGCTAACACCTCCCCTAGTAATACACGGAGGTTTTCCAGCTTAAATTTAAAATTTGAAATATCTGAATCCAGTCTGTTTGGATCAGAACTGTCACCCACAGAATGAAGTTCTCCGTCCTCATGTTCTGCCACCTGTGACGCAGTGTCTGACATGGCCCTAATATTATCAGCGCACTCTGTTCTCACCCCAGAGTGATCACGCTTACCTCTTAGTTCTGGTAATTTAGCCAAAACTTCAGTCATAACAGTAGCCATATCCTGTAATGTGATTTGTAATGGCCGCCCAGATGTGTTCGGCGCTACAATCTCACGCACCTCCCGAGCGGGAGATGCAGGTACTGACACGTGAGGCGAGTTAGTCGGCATAACTCTCCCCTCGTTGTTTGGTGAAATTTGTTCAATTTGTACAGATTGACTTTTATTTAAAGTAGCATCAATACAGTTAGTACATAAATTTCTATTGGGCTCCACTTTGGCATTGCAACAAATGACACAGGTATCTTCCTCTGAATCAGACATGTTTAACACACTAGCAAATAAACTTGCAACTTGGAATACAATTCTATTAGAATATTATTAAAAACGTACTGTGCCTTTAAGAAGCACAGAAGATTTATGACAGTTGAAAATTAATAAATTGAAACAGTTATAGCCTCAATCCTTGTAAACAACACAATTTTAGCAAAGGTTTAATCCCATTAGCAAAAGACAACTAATTCTGAAAACAGGAAAAAATTACAGAATAAACGTTTTTTATCTCAGTCAACTATACTCTCACAGCTCTGCTGAGAGAAATTACCTCCCTCAAAATAAGTTTTGAAGACCCCTGAGTTCTGTAGATATGAACCGGATCATGCAGGAAATACAATGAGCTGCTGACTGAAATTTCTGATGCGTAGCAAAAGCGCCAAAAAACGGCCCCTCCCCCTCACACACAGCAGTGAGAGAGAACAGAAACTGTCAGAAAAAAGATTAAGCAACTGCCAAGTGGAAAAATAGTGCCCAAACATTTATTCACTCAGTACCTCAGTAAATGAAAACGATTTTACATTCCAGCAAAAACGTTAAACATAATTTCTTATCTATTAAAAAGCTTTATGTACTTTTTACAGTGTAATTCTAGTGAAGTACCATTCCCCAGAATACTGAAGTGTAAAGTATACATACATGACATTATATCGGTATGGCAGGATTTTCTCATCAATTCCATTGTCAGAAAATAAAAGCTGCTACATACCTCTATGCAGATTCATCTGCCCGCTGTCCCCTGATCTGAAGTTTACCTCTCCTCAGATGGCCGAGAAACAGCAATATGATCTTAACTACTCCGGCTAAAATCATAGTAAAACTCTGGTAGATTCTTCTTCAAACTCTGCCAGAGAGGTAATAACACACTCCGGTGCTATTTTAAAATAACAAACTTTTGATTGAAGATATAAAACTAAGTATAATCACCATAGTCCTCTCACACATCCTATCTAGTCGTTGGGTGCAAGAGAATGACTGGGAGTGACGTAGAGGGGAGGAGCTATATGCAGCTCTGCTGGGTGAATCCTCTTGCACTTCCTGTTGGGGAGGAGTAATATCCCAGAAGTAATGATGACCCGTGGACTGATCACACTTAACAGAAGAAAGTGTGTTTTTTCCATTTTTTCATCATATTTTATATTTTTTTTATAGTAAAATGATAAAATATGATGAAAACAATAGTATCTTTAGAAAGTTCATTTAATGGTGAGAAAAACGGTATACAATATGTGTGGGTACAGTAAACAGTAAGAAAATTGAAAAATGGTCTGGTCACCAAGGGGTTAAGTCACAAAAAATGTTTCTTTAATCGTTTTTATCTCACAGCAAGATTTTAAGACAGGATGGTAAGAAAAGTGTACAGTCCTTTAGTAAAGGTTTTTTAAAGTTCTAGTCTTCATGGCACACTAATAGGCCAGATTTTCAGGATATCTAAACCAGAACCACACCGACAAAATAATGAGTTGGTCAGTAACCATCGCCACTAACCTTCTCTCACCCAAGGTTATTCCAGGATTGGAATTAAGAAACAATGCTCTAGTTCCTTTCTACCAAAATTAAGAAAAATTGTATTTCTTTCCAGGTGTATAAAATCTGATTCAATTAAAAGCTATAAAACTAAAAACAATGTCTATAAATGAACAACAGGTATTAATTAGCACCCAAAATACAAACTATACATTAACTGAGTTCAGGGTTAACAGCTTATTCCTTTTTAGCCTCTTACTAAGATTATTAAAAGCAGTAAAAATCCATCTAATTAGTCTGTATTTGCAGAGTTCAGACTTTTTAGAGTATAAAAGCTCAGATCAGTATTTTTTTCAATGTATAGTACATTTAAAATAGTACTTAAAGCGATGTACAATTCAAAATGAAACCTTCATGATTCAGGTAGAACATGCAATTTCAAACAACCTCCCTCTCTTATTAAATGTAGTTTGTTCTCTTGGTATCCTTTACAGGGAGTGCAGAATTATTAGGCAAATGAGTATTTTGACCACATCATCCTCTTTATGCATGTTGTCTTACTCCAAGCTGTATAGGCTCGAAAGCCTACTACCAATTAAGCATATTAGGTGATGTGCATCTCTGTGATGAGAAGGGGTGTGGTCTAATGACATCAACACCCTATATCAGGTGTGCATAATTATTAGGCAACTTCCTTTCTTTTGGCAAAATGGGTCAAAAGAAGGACTTGACAGGCTCAGAAAAGTAAAAAATAGTGAGATATCTTGCAGAGGGATGCAGCATTCTTAAAATTGCAAAGCTTCTGAAGCGTGATCATCGAACAATCAAGCATTTCATTCAAAATAGTCAACAGGGTCGCAAGAAGCGTGTGGAAAAACCAAGGCGCAAAATAACTGCCCATGAACTGAGAAAAGTCAAGCGTGCAGCTGCCAAGATGCCACTTGCCACCAGTTTGG